>NW_015505183.1:2224067-2248657 GCF_001515645.1 Sinocyclocheilus grahami
GATGGATTCATGTGTAAGCTTTCTATAGCCAGTGCTATTTTCTTTTGAAGCAGCTCTGACTGTATCATTGAGGATACTCCACAGTAAATTAAATCTAAAGCCAACAGCAGCTGTATAATTTTGAGGCTGCAGTGAGCCGCTGCAGTTCTGAGGGTTCACCGGGTACAAACCCCTGACGTAAATCAAATTTCTTCTGGTTTGAACTATGCCTCTAATTCATCCCCAGAAGCATGCTGGACAGACTGCGCTGAAATGATGACACGTAAGCAATTAAAAAAGGGAAGTGGATGGGCGTGAGATTGATTGCTGACAGATATATGGGAGAATGATTTACTCCTCTCAGGCCTTCTTCAACAGATTGACTTAAACCATTTAAACACACAATCACTCCTGGGCAACTGACATGAAATCTAATCTAATGAAAGCTTTAAATTGGAGCCAGATAAGCCATGTAGAATTAGCAGAACAGCTCAAAAGCCATAACACGTTACAACCGTTTTGAGACTACAATGCACAAATATGTGGCATTGCATGTTTAAACTTTTTTCCTTTTCAGGACAAATCTAAAGATGCAAAGAGCTGCCACAGCATCCGTGACCCAGTCCACAACCACACAGAACACCACAGTCGTCACCAAGTCTAGAGAACAAATCCTCACGCAGAGTAAGTTTCAAATCTGTACTTTATACAAATAAATCTGACACCCTGTTTACATCAAACGTGAATGCAGTGACGCCACATGGCAAAAGCAAATCGAACCCATTATAATCAGTGATTCTGTCTACACTGGATGCCCACTGGATTCTATTTCTGTCGTACTCCATGCGTTTGCGTGACTTCTGACATGAAGGATTTGGAAAGCTCATTTTGACAGGCCCAGTGTAGACGGTCTCAAGCTGATACTGTGTGAGAGTGAGAAATCTGGAAACATGAGCATTTTGAACGCCTCACTTTCTGGAACTTGTTCTACAACGTATTTGAAATAATTCACATTCAATTTTGTATTGCAAAATTTGTTATCAAATTAACTTCTTTAAATGTGTCCTTATTTATGTTTTATTACATTAGATTTGACATTCTTCATTTAGAATATTTTTTCTTGCCATTTTGGCTTTATTCATGTTTATGTTTTCATTGAATGATTAATAGGGGGAATTTGTGGTCTTCCCAACCCCTAATATGTCTAATAAAACATTCTCTATTTATTGTGTTCACAGGCTCAGGAGCCATGATCGCTGTAATCGTCATTGGTATAATCATCATTCTCACATTTTTGCTGATAGTCCTCAAGACGTACAACAGGTATAGCAACATTTTGATGTGAACCTTAATGAATGAGTTACCATGAGGTGAACACCTTGTCTATCTTGACCCAATAGCAGGACAATTTTAGACAGCCATTGTAATGAGGCCTAAAAATAGATAAAGACCTATTCATTTCAACCAGGCTCACACTACATTCTCCAAAACTATTAAGAGGACAAGAACACTTACAAATATTTTCAGGACTGAAAGACTTGTTTCATAATGAGTTGATTTATGTTTATAATTTAAAGCATGCACCGGTATTAAAACCATTATTAATAGGCAGATCTTTTTTTTTCACGTTGGGGCCAGTAACTGAACAAATGCCAATATTAAAATTAATGTTTTGCAAATGTAAACAGAGGAAATGAGCATGAACAGTTAAATATCCAATAGCTATGCCACTAAATTCTGATCATCAATATGCTACCCATCATTTTTATAATCATTTAATCTGACAGGAGGACTCATGCAAACAGGATGCTGGCTGGAGGCTCCAACAAACCACGAAAGAAGGTGTCCTCAACTACCACAAACACAAACCTGGCCATTAGCAATGTGGGTGTGAGCTCAGTCTCTGGAAGCTTTGTGCAGTCCTCAGAGAACGGGTACCGCATTCCTCGGGTCGACCTGGCAAACGTGGACCGGAGTAATGGGGAGCATTTCAGCACCAACAGCGGCTCAACTATTGTGACGATACATGACATGCCATCAGTAGATAACACATAGCAGACATTGTCTGGACTCACACGTGCCAAGATACTAACATACCAACATGAACAAAGAAGCAATGGAAGAGGCCTGGTCATATTTAAACATCTGCCATTAACTGAACATTCACTGTCCGTGATTTCTCATTTTATGGAACTTTGATAAAAGTCCACTTTAAAAAACAAACAAGCAAAAAAAAAAAAGTCTGTATATGATAATGAAGAACCTGAGGAACACTTCAGACAACTGTCATACCACTTGACATGATTATGGTTTTATTTTTAGCACTGGATTTGGTAATGAAATGTAGGTTAAAACATATACTGCCTTGAGCTGAAAACTTTTTCTTAAAAATGGAATTGGTGAGACCCAGAATTCAGTTAGAGATGATAAGGATGCCCGTTAATTTAACTTGTGTATTACCATGACATTTGCACTCTAATAGAAAAGTCTCTCATAAAAGATTGTTCAAACGTGTAGCGAATTTAGCTCACAACGACAGGAAATATGAATAATTAACCATAACTAGTTATAATTAACTATTCATATTTTAGATCCGCTGTAGATATTTAGCTGACCTCTCAGGGTCAACTGTCTTGTCAATTCTAAGAACGTTAATTTCCTGGTTAAGGGAAATAACTTTCTTACTGTACAATTCTATAAGCTTGTAACGTAAATCTGCATGATTAGTGACTCCGGTTATGAGCAAACAATGAACACGTCAAGTGTGATACAAGTAAGGTTTTATTAACTACATAAACACTTAAACTAGTCTAACATACGACATAAACACATAAACTGGTCTAACATACACATACACACACACACACACACATACAGTTGGTATAGGAAAGGGTTAAAGTTTAACCGATATACTGTTTTATCACTCTGTATATACTTTACATTTATGCGTTTGACAGACGCTGATCCTATGCAGCTTAGCTTGCATTAAAAGTATGTATTTTGTTTATACAGTCCCTGGGACTCAAACCCATGACCTTGATATTGATAGCGATCTTAGGCATCCAGACTAAAATGCTATTGGTGACTCGGGAAAACACTGCATAAATATGAAGTATCTTCAGATGTTACCTTGTGAGCTGGTGTTAATTACATCTTTAGAGGTGCTGGCATTTCCTGCATGAAACAACCACAATGCCCAATTCACTAACAAATGTGTCCCTGGACCACAAAACCAGTTTTAAATCGCTGGGGTATATTTGTAGAAAATAAAAATTGTATGGGTCAAAATTATAGATTTTTCTTTTATGCCAAAAATCATTAGGATATTAAGTAAAGATCATGTTCCATGAAGATATTTTGTAAATGTTGTACTGTAAATTTTTGATTAGTAATATGCATTGCTAAGAACTTCATTTGGACAACTTTAAAGGCGATTTTCTCAATATTTAGATTTTTTTTGCACCCTCAGATTTCAGATTTTCAAATAGTTGTAGCTCGGCCAAATATTGTCCTATCATAATAAACCACATATTAACGGAAAGCGTATTCAGCTTTCAGAAGATGTATAAATCTCAATTTCGAAAAATTGACCCTTATAACTGGTTTTGTGGTCCAGGGTCACAAATGTTCTTATTTAGGAGTCAACTGAAAAGATTTAATTCACCCTAAACTTGTTTGCGATTTGAATCAGACTTAAGTCAGTGAATCTTTTAGAGCTATTACTGAGTTTGCAGCTGATTACATCAATGAATCATGAATCATTTATCAGTCAGATTTAAAATGAACCAGGAACCACTGCTTTTTAAACATAAATATACAGTTATTATATACAAAAGTTATTCAGATAAAAAAAAAAAAAAATCAACTATTTAAAATGTGGAATGTATTTAAAATTCAATCAGATTCACTACAATGACAGCGTCAAATGGGAACTAAACCACTTTTGTAATTTGTCAACCAAAAAAAGTCATGATTTCCAAATATGGTTTAATTGAAGGAGCCAATGTCTATCATTTGCCAATTTTTAGTCTGAAGCCCTGTTTGAGAAATAATGTAGAAAACTTCAACTTTCCTCTCAAGGAATCCAGACATCTCCAGAAGTAATCTCAAGAAAATTTATTCACAATCTTCAACAAAACTGAAGTATTGCATAAGAATAAAGGAAAAAGAAAGAAGAAAAATACAGCAGCGCTTGATTATATAAACATGTAGAAACATTTTTTTTTCTGTGAACAGTTATACCAAGCTCTCTGGCTAATGTTCTAGTGCAACATCTCAACAAAAACACTCAGGCACAAGATAAACTTTTTCTCAAGGAGATCAAATACATTTTGCATGAGAAAAGACATTTATAGCTATAAAGGAAAGCTGCAAGAACACATACTTTGAGTATACTCCAAGGCAACCATGTCAAGAAGGGTCCTTTCAACGCAACAAGTGTCTTCTTTAGAACTATGATAGTGTCTTGTGTTATTTAATATCAAGTGCAAATATGAATTCAAAGTAGTGGATACTGGAAGTAAATGATTGTTAAAAGCCTTCCTGAACAGAGTTACGAGTGGCGTTCACTGTGTGTCATAATGTCATCTTACCGAGTGTGGATTTGTCTGTCTGCATCTACATACCGAGTCCATTTATTGCTGAAGAATATGGTTAAGTGAAAGAGTTAATTATAATTTTTTTGTTTGTATTTTTCTGGAAAGGAATTACTTAGAGACCAAAGAGAGTACATATAAGGCATTAACCTGTTACACACAAGACATAACACTATAAATTACGTACAAATATAAGATTTTACCTGAGAAGGAAAAGGTGCCACAACTTGAACACAAGTCACATACACACAACATGATGGCCTTTTAAGTTAGCAGAATACTGAGAAATCAATTTAAAAGTCTTTCCTAAATTTTAGACACTGGTTAGACTGTTGTGGTCAGATATTCTTTCAAACAGTTAAGTTTGAGTAATTCTGTGGGACTTAAGACAGTTGGGCCGTACTGGCTTTGTTTCACGCTGGTAACACCCTCACAAGTGCTCATAACTCATCTAAAAGTTGTGCCAGTTAATTTCACCTGATTTGAAGTTTCATTCATTAAGACGACTTTTTTCTTCTTCATCAGCCAATCGTTTGGTCTTTGACACCTCTCTGCGTATGTTTTTAACGTACACTCAAAAAAAGTAGTTTCAGCAACAGCAGAAAATTACGGAATAGAAAAATAAATATCATTCCACCTGTTCACTTTTCATTGAAGAGCAAATGAAAATGAGAACTATAATATATTTGGACACACTTCATGATGCAAGAACTCCACGTTGGATCACGTCCGAACCGTAACGTCTAGTAATCGGGCTTCGAAGTCTTTGGGCATGACACCTCTTGCCCTGTTCTGATTGGCCAAGATCAGACTCTTTCACATGGCTTCGGTTTTCACTTCCTGTCTGCAGCCGGGTCCTAATTTGAGGGGAGGCTGCAGCGGGACTTGTATTAAAAATTAAGGAAGAATTTTGGTCCACCACGTCATTTCTGTCCTGTCCATCTTTCCCCGATGACGTTCTTGCACTCCGTTTAGGGATTCTGAAACTGCCCCAGTTTTTCAGATGCCGCCTAGTGGTTCCATTTGGCACCATTTTCCCCTGATGTTGGCTTGAGATTGTCTTCCTCGGTGATCCGTTATATGTGGTCGAAGCAGTGACTACAGAACTAGCAGTGGTTCTGCTGTGAGACGGCAGTAATCGGTCATCCATGTTGTCATGCTCAGTCTCATTCTTCACCGTGTCCTCCATAGTCTTCGACTGTCTCAGTTTGTCTTTTATAGACACCTGTTCCCACAGCTTGCTCCTCCTCCTGTCCTCCAGGGGGCGCTCACTCTCCTCATCTCTTCTATGAGATTCACTGCCCCTCAGCCTGCCCTCCGAACGTGTCACCATAGCTGATGGCGCAGTCTTACAACCTCCAGAGCCTGAATCAACGACACCAGAACTGGGAACATTGTCCATGACCAGGCTTTCCAGTCTGGGCATCTTTGTAGGATTGTCTGCTTCAATATGCTTTGAGACTCTATAAATGTTGCTCCCTTTCTCATGATTTTGAACAGTGGTGCCCAGGGCACTGTTCTGGCCACAGTGACCCTTCAAAGGCTGGGGGGATGCAGGTACAGGAGGTGCCATCCGAAAGTAAAACATAGCCTCCTCCAGATGTCTAGCAGAAGATATACCTGACCAGGAGAGAAGGTAATGGTTTAAAAAAAACAAAACAGATAAAATATTCTTCAAGTGTGTACAGTAAGCATCATACTGACCAGCGACACTTCCCTGCTCGAGCAGTCTGATGTGGTGATGAAAGATCTGCTCTTGCATTCTGCACAAGGTTCGTTTAATTCTTTCCCGACGACTGACCATGTATGTCAAATTACGCACCTGAACACACATATATGTAGGTGAGACATACGAATTCTACCAAAAAAAAAAGTGATAATTCACTTAAAAACGAAAATTCTGTCATCATTTACTCAACCTCATTCATTCATCTTGAGAACACAAATGAAGATATTTCTAATATGTTCTCACCCTTCTTGATGAGGTTTGTTCTTGCATGTCAAGCAAGCACGACTGAGCTTTTGTTTACATTTGATTTGCTCTATGCATGTGCAATGTTAATATATGAACAAAGGCCTAAATGAAATCTGTTCATTATTTAAAGCGATTGTCTCTTGGTTTAAACCCCTTGATTTATATGGATTCATTTTCTATTTATTTTTCAACTTTTAATGAGTGATTTGGTTGCATGGACTTTAAAGGAGACATAGTATGCCCCTTTTTACAATATGTAATATAAGTCTCTGGTATCCCCAGAAAGTGTCTGAAGTTTCAGCTCAAAATACTCCACAGATCATTTATTATATCATTTTGAAAATGCCTATTTTGAGTGGAAGCAGACACGCGCTGTTTTTCGGGCCCGTTTCTTTAAATGCAAATGAGCTGCTGCTCCCCACCCCCTTTTCCAGAATAGAGCGGCGCCATTACAGCTTGGAGACACTAAAAAACATCTGTTTTGGTTCTGATTATCATGTTTAACACTCTGAAATCATGCGTTTTAAACCATACAAGTTAAAATTTTTGATAAACGGTTTTCTCAGAGCACACATCCGAAGCACACGGACAGAAAGCGGCTGTCACAGGCATGTGAGTACTAAACTAAGTTCTCATTCACACACAAGTTTACATTAAAAACACAAGAGTTACAAAAACAGTTGGTTATGTCTGTGAAGGTAAACTGCTGGGAAATAAATCACGTTTATTTTAGATCTGTGTGGCAGCAGCAATATACAATAAATAAATCAATAAATGCACAGCTCTCGTCTCCTCTGAGGCTGGGACTCTAAATAGTGTTCTGTGCTCGTCTGTGCAGCTAAAGACAGAACAGTTAGCATGTTTTGCTCAAACTTTCACCATTGCATTAGAACTGCACGCCGCTGTTGTCGCTTGTGAAATCAAAATGATGGCGCCATGGGTGGAAACCTGGTGGAAACTTACAGATTAAGGGGCGGTAATATTATAATGAGATCCCTTTGCCACGTCACCAAGGAAGCGAAATCAGATGCGCTCGTTTTCTCAGACGCTTGCAGAAAAAGGCTTACAAAAACAAAGTTACTGGGTTAATATTTTTCACGTTTCCTTGGTTGGTAGATGCACTGGGGACCTGATTATAGCACTTAAAACCTGGAAAAGTCAGATTTTCATGATATGTCACCTTTAAATGGAAAAACAGTAAGAGAGAATATTAAAAATATCTTCATTTGTGATCCGAAGATGAACAGGTTGTGAACAACATGAAGGTTAATAAATAACAGTTTTTAATTTTTGGGTGAACTAATCATTGTGTGGAGTCAGTTTCCAAACATGGAAGACACGCTCTCAGCAGCAGTGGCAATAAAGCACATAATAATCTAGAGACTTAACTACTCTGTAAAAATGGTTTATTCGTCTAAAACTTCCTTTGTGCAGTGGGAATAGTTTTTAGGTTACCAATCTAAAATTCTTATAGCTGGAGTTCACAGATAGTTATTATTACATTTCCATCTGGTATCTTATTACCATAAAATTAATTAAAATTCCTCCACTTCTGACGTCTTGACACATAGCACCATAATTTGAAAAAAGGGGCTAGTGTGTATTTTCTGTTTGGGTTTGGCTAAGCAACATATTTTATGGTCTAATTGTAAAGATACAGGTGTTGTAATGACTGTGGCGTGACAGAGCGACACAGGGACAGAAATGTTGTCAAATGTTAGTGATGACACTAATTTAAAACCTTGAGAAAACACTGATTTTAGTCACAATATTGAATAAAAAAAAACATTATTAAAGGAATCCAACTGTTTACTTGAAATCATGAAGGAAAGGCAGGGAATGGAACATGCTGTCTAAAGTCCAAAGTATACTTCGGTTTTTACGTGTATGCCAGGGACAACGTACAGTACAGACTTGGTTTTGCACTAATCAGTTGTTCCAAAAGGTGGCAACACTAGACTGGGCTGCTGTTTCACAGTACAAAACGAAACTAAAGAGATGAACAACAACAAAATAGCAGAGACTGCAATAAAAACAGATGCCCGCACTGACAAGCGCTTGTGTGAGAGGGTTATGAAAGAAGTGCAAAGACATTTTTATTGGTCATAACGTCTGGAGAAAAAAAGACCATTGGTCTAAGCTTTCTAGAGAGCCTGCGTTTGCACACGCTATCAAATGGAGTATACTTTGAAAAGCTGCGCATTAGACTATATGTAAAAAAACTGAAGAATACTTTGGGCTTAACAGTCTTGAGCTGTGATTGGTGGCTGCTGTCTTCCTTTATATTGTACCAAGTAGTAATGTGAGGTAATGTGGCTACAGAATGGCTTTGCAAAACTTACCCTCTCTAGATCCTGTCGTAAATGCGTGAAGAGGCGGAGTCGCCGCAAAAGCACTTCCTGTTCCTGTCGGGCAAGGCTGTCTTCTTCCTCTTTCTTCGGCATGATGAGCGGCTGGTTAAAGTTCACCTTCCTTTTCAATTTCCAGTATTGGAACAGGAAGTCCACAGTTTCCAGGGGCAACTGCAGGTGCTCTGCGACTTCATCAGCGGCGACGAAGCGATAGAACTCGTCCTCCAACTGCTGAACTCGAAGTTTACGCTCACTGAGTCTGGTTTCTTTGGGGTTTTGTGCTAGCCTGGGCTGTGTAGAGGATGAGATGTTCACTCCCCTGTTTCTCCCTCTCTCTTCTCTGGTCTGGACCTTCACTGGCCTGTCATCATCTCCCTCTTCCTCATTCCAGTCCATTCCTGAGTGCTTGGGACAAAAAGACTTAAACTTGACTTCATCCGACTCTGTGAGGATTGTGTTCATCTTCAACCCACACTGCAGACCGCAAGTCACATGGAATGCCACACGGCAACTTTTGGCAGAACACTAGGGGGATTTGGAAAGAGAGAATGTCAGGATTAAAGCACAGAAGATGGGGAAAATGTGAAGTTGATTTTTTTATTATTATTATTATTAATAAATTAACAAAATTCTACATTTAAACCAAGTAGCATGGTTGCAGCATCTTGCAAAAACCAAACTGAATAAATAACACTGCTTTTGGCACTCAGCAACGATTAATTTATTCCACAAGTGATAGCGTCCAATACCTGAGGGGGATTACAGAAATAAAGTGAAGTCATGTGATCTCAACATGTTGGCTCCCATGAGGGGACTCAGTCCATGGAAAATTAAACAGCTTTTATCAGAATACTGATATAACCTCAACCTATGTGAATGTACATAATTTCAAACATTTTTCAGAAATACTATCATTCATTTTGTATGTGTAACTTTTTTATTAAGTGAAAAGTACCTAAAATCATTAACCTTAGTATCAATTGATATTATTTTATTCTCCAGAGCTCAAATTGAGAGAAAATATTCAGATTTAAAATGCACTTTGGGCCCTCTGGAAGATTTTGAATATCTGAATGAATAGCATAATAAGTAATAAACATCAGCACTGTGTACCTGAATACAAGCTCCTGTTTTCTCTTTACACAGGCAGCATATTAAAGCCCATCTGTTGCTGGGTATATGAGACACATTGGTGATAGGTTCCATCTTCTCAGGGTTACCAAAGCTTACCTAGAGGTAAAGAGCACACAACAAAGACCAGTCTGAGCTCACACAATACTCTTAAAGGGGTCATGAATTGAGAAATCAACTTTTACTTGAGCTTTTGATATATAAGAGATCATCATATTAAAAGAATATCCTGAAAGTTTCAGACCTGAAAATGTCCTTGTTACTGAAATAAAAGCTTTAATTTCACCAGGCCCAGCAAATGCCAGATCCTGGAATGTGCCTACCTTAGGTAGGTTAAACACCACCTCCACGGAAGAATATCAATGCCTAATTCTGTAGCCCCGCCCACTGAATCGCACATGACATAGTAGGGAAATAATGTAAGTGGCGCTAAACCGGATCGAGCAACCAAGCAATAAACATGCTGTTAAAGATAGCAAAATATTGTGCAGTGCCTGGTTGTGGAAGAACACAGTTGCTGCATGACCTTCCTTCGGATTCAAATATTAGGAATGCGTGGTTGAACTTTATATTTAACGAAGTTTCAGCTTACGCGAGTAAAACATTTAACGTTTGTTCGCTTCATTTCACCGCGGATTCCTTTGTAAGCAAGACACAGGTCGACGCTGGATTTGCAGAGAGACTGAGATTAAAAAGCAATGCTGTGCTGTCTATATTCAATCTGACGGGAAATACAAATATTTTGTACTGTGTCACTATTGCTTTGTTTGAGATAGCTTGATGTCCTGATTATGTGTGCGTGTCTAACCAAAGTCACAGAAGGCTCCAACTATGAAGGACGTAGCTTGTCAAACAGACACACAGAAAGGTAGTTTACTATGCAAAATTATTATCCAATCATAGCAGTGGGCATTTACTTCCAAGTCTTCAATGCAGCACACCCATAAAAACAGAGTGTTTCTCGAGCCGGCCTCAAAACCAGGGTAGGAAATAGCCTATTACCTATTGATTTTTATATTTTTGAATGTAAAAAAACATGCGGACATCATAAGTGGACCACAGACAACAGTGTAATAAATAATAAAAAAGCCAGTTCATGACCCCTTTAACAAAATTACTTTATAAGACTTGCATGCATCCTTACTTCTGGTATCCAGAGAGCACAGCTGACGTGGACCCACTTGGTGCCACTGCGAGTGGGTTTCATGGCCCCACCTTTTTTAGGACACAGATGGCATTTGGGAAAGATACCCAGTGCACAGGTACGACAAAGCCAGCTGCCCTCAGGAACCTTCAGTATACCATAGCATGCCTGTGGGGAGGTACATTGTTATATAATTAATATGTGCTTGCACATGCATTTAGACACTCAGGTGCACAAACACATACATACACACACCTGATGCACACAGATGTTGCACTTGTCACAGAACACCATTTCGTTGCAGTCCTCGCCATCAGGGGACTGACAAACGTCACACACCACGTCTTCATCGTACTCGATCCCAAGCCCCTTCTCCGTTTCCATGGCGTGGCTCATGTTGTCATAGCAACGGTGCTCAAACTCCTCCATGACCCGCTCCATTGTCAGCTCATCCAGGAGTTGCATGCCTACAACCAAATCAGTTAGCTACACGTGACATTTGTTTCAACAGTGTGTAAGAAATTTGAGTGCATAATGGGTAAAATGAAAACTCCAGACTGTATCTGCTCACCCATCTTGCTGAACTCCTCGTTAGCAATCTGCATCCAAGCTACGTCCTCCTCATTCAGGTCATAACGACACATGCCATCAGCTAGCGTCTGAATACCCACGTATCCCAGCATCGATGACTCAGATGAGCGAATCAGCTTCTTTGGCCTGATGAACAGAGGAGCGGGGGATTTCTCAGCTACAGTGCTGCAGGAAAAAAAGAAAAACAGGAATAAATCAATGGCATCCATTAAAGATGAATAGTTTGACAGGGAAAAAAACTAAATCCTCATACCGCACTGAACACTGTGGTATGGAGTCAGGACTAACAGGGACTTGAACCCCTTTCTCCCACTCCTGCCGCCAAGGATCAGCCAGCTCATAATAATCCTCTGGATTCAGCTGGTATGAATCATGCAGCTTCATAGCAGTGATCATGTCTGTCCTGAACACCTGGAGGAGAAAGAAAAGAGGGGGTGTGACTATCAGAATATGCATGAAAAGATTTGTGACAAATATCTACAACATTATCATCTTTGTCTGTTAGGGTCGTATGTGAGGTGGTTCTGAGGGTGAAGCGTTTCTTTGTACCTCTGAGGGTCTTTTTCCATTCTGTTTCATCTGCTTGGAGTTGGAATGCTGAGACCAGGATGTGGAGTTACCTGAAAGAGACAGTAAGACTGCTGAATCTTGTGCCGAAGACTCCAAGAAAGAGGGATACTTCATGTTATTAGCAGCATTAATAGTTCTATTAGTTTCAAAAAATGGCAGTATTAGTTTTGCAGAAGGAGAGTGCTTGTGACACATAAATGAATTAAAAAAAATTAAAAATTATATATATATAAAAATGATGTGGACAGAATTTATAATAAACATATTGCAAAAATAAGAATTGTCCAATCTTGAGTTCATGGTGACTTTAAGAACATGCAACTTCAGTATTACCAGAAGAGCAATATAGATTACTCGAGGCAAGTTGGTACTAGAAAATAAAGTGTCTGTCTACTTACTTCCATTATCTGAGTCCTCACTGGTGCTCGGGACACGGCTTCGCTTCATCGTCAGCTGCCGTGGCCTTCAAGTGATGCAGAAATCTGCAGAGGTTGATCAAACATTAGCAGAACATTCCTGTGAAAACTGATCCTGCAGAGATGACTGGTGAGTGCACTGCTTTCCCCCAGCCAGCCGCAACTTGACTGAAGCCAGCAGAGACATGCAGATTCAGAGTTAAAGAAGACTTTACAAGCCAAACTCAACTTAAAGACTACGTTAAGATACTTTATATTAAACTTCATATAATCCTGCTATTTGAGCTTAATATGCAGAATCAATTTATAAGTAATTTGTACGCCGATTCCTCCAAAACGTGGTGCTATCCAACCGCTGCTGTTTGGTTGAGCACCGCAACATAACATCGGTGCAACCAATCCCGTGGGTCTGAAGGCGGGACTATCTGTTGAATAGACCAATGGCAGACTGAAATGCTCGACATCCGCCCGGAATTGCTTCCGTTTACAACAGTGAGCGCAAGCTAGATTAAAATGATTATTACGTTTTGAATGTGGATAATTTTCTTACAAAAACGCATCAGTTCGCTACAGAAGGCCTTTGTTCACCCCGCGGAGCCGTGTGAGATGCTTTTTTTTAATGGATGGGTGCTTTTTATTTAACTTCTTTTGGACTGAAGCAATGCAACACCCGCTGAGTGGCATTAAACAGCTGGAAACATCCACAGCGCGCTCCCGCACGAACAGAGGATGATCTCTTATGATATCATAAATTACGAAATTACGAATCCATTTGAGTTGTTTACTTGTTTGTAAGCAGGTGAGATGCATCATGAACATCTTGCACTTTCGATGAAAGGTACAAAATACAAAAGATGGAAATCACATTGAGATCACTTCACAACAAAATACTTTGGTCTATAATATACTTTATAATAAGCATAAATGTGTGGCAGAACGTCACGGGTGGTGCAAGCTTTTTACTAAATAAAAAATACACAAATAATAAACAAAAAAATCAAGAGGCATTTTTTTCTGTAGAAGGATGGTAAATGAATTGTATTAGGACTATTTGATACAAAAATCATATTGTTGAAATGGAATGAGGCCAGGAGTTGATATTCAGACTTTCTTTAGCTAAAAATCAACTACTGCTATTTTATGTATGGATTTTGTGTACATTTTTAGAAGAATGTTTTTTTCTGTGTTAGTTCAACAAATAACCACTAGGGGTCACACTTAACCATATGTCAAGACGACAGTGCATAGATACACAAGACGGGATAGAGGGAGGAGCTTATTTTGACACCACCGGCCAATCCAAAACAGCTCTTTATCCCACCCTTCTCAGACTACATCTGGTAGGCCTCAGGAGTCAAGCTCACAAATAACTAAACCTAATTTGTACTAAAGTTGGTCTTTTGAAGGAATCGTAAGGATCAGGAGTGGGCTCACTCTGTGTTGGAGAAATAAAACTGCTTTATTACTTTACAAAACGAGGCCAAGGTGGAACAACAGATGTCTGACATGTGCATGAATATGATTACTGACGTGTCTGCAGATAAGGGCATAAGGCAGAAGGGTTCTGATTACTGACAATGCTTACATTAATACACTTGTGCATATTCATTTGAGTGCCAAAATAGCATTGTATGATTTTCCGGTCCGACAGACCTGCACATCTCTGAATCCTGCTTCGGTGAGCATATGTGTATAATGAGAGGGTGGATGCTCTTTCCCTTCTGTCTGCACCAGCATGTTCAGAGAAAACATCTGAACCATAGTTGGACCACGGCGGTTCTCAAACAACAGTGCCTCTGCGATCAGAACGCCTCCACCTAGATAGAGATGAAGATAAAAGCGCAAGTCAGATGCTTTGAAAACGATCATTTTAGGGCCTATTATTGACCAGGTAATGACATCTTTTCTCACCTGGATGACATGCTGTATGAATCTTCTTCAGTAGTTTGAGATTTTTTTCCTCCTTCCAGTCATGAATGATCCGGGCCAGAATGTATAAATCTGCAGGAGGGATTTCTCCTTCAAAAAAGTCCCCTACAAATACATACACATACATATATTATACATTTACATATACCTAATTGCTTTAAAGATCAGAAATGCCATTATGAATTTTCAATTTAGTTTTTATCTTAATTTAGCTTTCATATCATCATGCACATCATTGTTAGTTTTATACTGCCGTTGAAAAGTTTGGGGTTGGTAAGCGTTTCAAATGTTACTGAAAGAAGACATCTATGCTCACCAAGGCTGCATTTAATTGATCAAAAAGTAAAACTAAATTATTAAAAGATAATAAAATTTCCATTTTAATCTATTTTAAAAATGTAATTTATTCCTGTGATGGCAAAGCTGAATTTTCAGCAGCCATTACTCCAGTCTTTAGTGTCACATGACATGAGCCTGTGTGAGTTCAGATAAATATAAATAAGTATAAATGTTATAAATAAAAATCTATTGCAATGTATAAGTCTAATAATGCATCCTTGCTGAATAAAATTCTCTTTTGAAAAAACAAACAAACAAAAAAACATACTTACTGACCCCAAACTTTTGAATGGTAGTTTATTTATTTATTTTTTTACAGTGTTTACCAGTTTCTGTTTATTTAATTTTCTTAGTTAATGTGCTACTGTAACTGGTATAATTAAAAAATGCCTAACAGCACTGAATTTATCAGCAGTGCTATTGCCATCAAGTGTTTAATGTGTTCATGTTTAATACAGATGGTTTTATGATATATTATTTATAAGAAACTAAAACATTAATTTGAGGCCATTTTTGAGTATTTTAGTTTGACTTTTTCCCAGTTATTTTAGTTTTTAATTATATTTTAGTTAAGAAAAAAGTTTCCATTTCAGGTTTCATTAACTATAATAACACTAAAAACTTAAAATATTCTGTGGTCAGGGCAGCCATTAGACTGCTTGTTGTTTTCGACAAGTTCAGAAGGAAAGAGAATCGGTCAAATGCAAACCATTAACAATCTTACGATGCGTCATTACGCATCCTCTTGAAAACAGATGGTGGCGTCTTGCTGGGCGAAATGCTGCTGAGCAGTCTGGACCACAGCCGGGAGATCCAGCACCGTGACAGTGGAGGAAGGATACTCTTTAGCCAACTCTCGCGCTAATGCACCAGAGCAGCCTGCAAAGCATCTCAAAATAACATAACTTGCAAATCTACTACTTCTTGCACATTTTGTAGAAAAACATTTTTCTACAATTATGAGCTTTTTATTTTTAGCTCAAATAATTCAATTCATATTTCGTAAGGAAAGAGTCAAAACAGAAAAAGTTCACAATGCATTTTCTAATCGAATGAATATGTTTGCATTTCATATCAGTCATTTTCACAAAAATTATGCAATTCTCTCTCTTGTTTTCCTTTTTTTTAGGATATTTTAATTAGACAACAAGGCAACATTTTGATTACTGATATACTATGACTAAATAAGACTTTTGCGGTGTGATTTTTTGCACTAATACTGCAGCCACTATATTTCCCCAGGAAAAACCCAAAGTTGAAGTAATATTGTGATATATTGTTACAGTTAAAAAAAAGTTTCCTGTTTTTAGATATTATTCAATGTAATTTATTTCTGTGAGCCGAATTTTCAGCAGCCATTACTCCAGTCTCACATGATTCTTTAGAAATCATTCTAAAATGCTGATTCGGTGCTCCCTAAACATTTCCTTTTATCCATTTTTAATACTGCTTAATATTTTTGTTGAAACAGTGATACATTTTTTAGGATTCTTTGACAAATAGAAAGTTCAAAAGAGCAGTATTTATTTTAAATAGAAATCTTTTGTAAAATTATACATTTCTTTACTGTCACGTTTGATAAATTTAATACATCCTTGCTGAATAGAAGTATTTTTATTTCTTTTAAAAAAATCTGGAAAACAAGACAAATATTTTGATGTTTTTGTAAAAGAATTCTAGTGAATTCTACAGTTCATGCAGCATCCTTTCTGGGTCTTGTGTGATAAAGTCTTGAGTCATCTCAGTGTTTGACTCAGTGGAGTTTAATAAGTTATAGGCCTGTCCTGCTGGAGGTCAAATCAGCCCTGGTGGCCACAGAGGTAAATAAGACACAAGCGGGGACATGCCACAAATAATAGATGCTCTCACATAAAACATTTACTCATAATCCAACAATAAATGTCATGTGTGGTAAACACATTGTTAAAATGGTCTGCTAAACATACCTGAGGTGATTCCACATCACATAGGAAGTAGCACAGAAGTACTGATTTATATCAATTGACTGATTGATATTCATGCACTCATTTTGATAACAACTCAATAATAGAGACTATAAGGAATTCAGTATGAGTCTCACAGAGATATAGAATAAAACACAAACCTTGGAGATCCTGAATCCATTGAAATATTCCAAGAGCTTAAAAGGATAGTCCAGTTCACTCTGGGATAAATGCTCAGGCATGGTGAGAAACGTCCCTCCTGTTAAAGTCAAGTTCACCATCAGCTCCAACTTACAGTATAATGGAACTCAACTGTTAGACCCTCTTGACAAGTGAATGTGAAATATCAAAATAGTCAGTAGAAGTTATTGTTAGAAGATCCGAAAATCCTTGATTTTACACTTTAAACACTTATCCTGTGCAGTACCTTTTCTGAGAAAAAAAAATTATAAAGACACGTACAGAAAATGCTATAAAATATGTTCCGTTAACGCTTTAAAAAATATGGACGACTGAGAATACACCAGAGCTGAAGGCATCATCAAATTCTTGTCTAGACTAACCCAAAAAAGAACATTTTAAGCATTTATGCATTTTATATTTATATTACCAATCTGTATGCATTTTCCCTCTCAAATTGGTTCATCTGAACCCGTGGTTCACACACTTTCACACAGCCGGCCGGTCACAGTGAAACAATGTATTGTGTAATCAACCACAAAATCATTCATGCAATCTCCCCACGAGAACATGCACTACAGATATACACGATGATAACTCATTGACCACAGTGTTGTCAAAATAATACGAGTGGATCGCAGATATTTTGTATAAAGCTGCAAGATATCGACATATGCAGAATCTAAAACCTGCTTCCACAATATGTTTAAGCACTCTAGTGTTTATACAGTTCAAGAAAACCAAACTTACCCAACAAAAAAACGCCTGTCTTAAATGCAGTTCTGTTCTAGACAATTCTACTACAAATTCGACTCATCTCATGCAAAAGAAGCATCGTTCGCGAAATGAATTTAGAAAGAATCACCATATGCCCATGTTCTGTATAGTAAAGTCCTCTTTTCAGATGAGAGCAAGTTTTGTATTTCATTTGGAAACCAAGGTCCTAGAGTCTGGAGGAAGGGTGGAGAAGCTCATAGCCCAAGTTGCTTGAAGTCCAGTGTTAAGTTTCTGATGATTTGGGGTGCAATGTCATCTGCAGTGTTGGGGGGTAAAGCATTACAAGTAACGCGAGTTACGTAATCAGATTACTTTTTTCAAGTAACTAGTAAAGTAACGCATTACTTTTTCATTTACAAGAGAATATCTGAGTTACTTTTTCAAATAAGTAACGCAAGTTACTTTTTTTCCAATTTATTGACTGACAGCTCTGGTGTTGCCATGTTGAGAGAAATCAGATGTTACTGTAGTTCTAAAATAAATATGAATATGCATTAATTCATCTCACTCACAAAAACAAAAACAAAAACACAGATTCAGTAAGTAATTAAAGCAAAAGGAGCTCCTACCAAGTATTGAGTACATGAACAGTAAATGAACATACTTTCCAGAAGGCCAACAATTCACTAAAAATGTTTTTTTTATTGGTCTTATGAAGTATTCTAATTTGTTGAGATAGTGAATTGGTGGGTTTTTGTTAAATGTGAGCCAAAATCATCACAATTAAAAGAACCAAAGACTTAAACTACTTCAGTCTGTGTGCATTGAATTTATTTAATACACGAGTTTCACAATTTGAGTTGAATTACTGAAATAAATGAACTTTTCCACGACATTCTAATTTATTGAGATGCACCTGTAAGTGCCTACATATGGCTTTACTGGAACGCTTTATAGCAGGTACTTTGACATGCTGGAATGATCACTGGAATTTTGAACCGAACTGTAAGAACCGATTCGCGGAAATGACTCGGTAATCCCATCACCGGTACATACCTCAGAGGACCATAAGGGATTCAGTGACATCTGGCGGTTAATGGCGAACTATTTCAATCTCTATGCTGTTAAGTGTTTTGTAATTTTTATAATAAACTAAATAAAGTCCTTAATGAAATCATCTTCCAGGAAGTCTGAGGAAAGTCTGATGTAGCCTACCCCTTTATAAAAAATAAATATTTAAAACCAACACAAACATATTAATTTTTTTTAAGATACAAAGTTCATAACTGGGAGAGCTGAATTACATAGTCTGAGCTGTGAAACTGTAAACTAAATCGGTTTCATTGCTGATTGTGTAAATGGCGTGTGAGGCGCACATTATTGATAAATTACCTTGAGTAAATTGTTTTCAGCTCTAATAAGATTGTGTGACATTTCACACTGATAAATCATGCTTACAATTATAAGTCTGCAAGTCAATAAAAATTATCTGGACAAACTATTGCTATTACTCTATGCTACATTTTTGCATATGCACTCTCAGTATTTATAACTGGAACATGACAAATTCCTCAACCAACCACAAACTTCCTCCCTTATTCCTTCACCACATCATTCACACAGCTAAATGCTGTATGGAAGTACCCAATAAAAACAGTGCTAGAATGACACGATCCATAGAAGTAAATTTAGTAAACAAATTAGCCTAGTGGTTTCTCAACACATCTTACATTTCAGAAGTTACAGTCCCCGCTTCAACTTTTAGAGTTTTTAAAAACATTTTTTTAAAAATAATATCCTTTGTGAGACAATGCCTATTTTTGCACTTAAGATGACACAACAGAGGGGCAGAAGATAACAGTAGTTATTAACCAAATGTATTTATTTCTGCAACAACAAGTTCACGTTCTTCCCCCCCCCCCACCCACCCACCCAGCACACACACACATCCTTGCAAACTCCATTTAAATACATGACGTGAGAGCCAGCATTACCTCACTGTTTGCTGCACATGCTTTAATAAAATGATACACATATTTACAGAATCCACAATTTTGGAATTTTGCCTCATCCCCCTCCCCTCAGCAAAGTCAAAATATTCTTCCAAACTCATAGTTCCCCTCTCCAGAAGAACAACAAAACATAACACTTAAGGGTGGATTTGAAAATTACCCACAATTAAAAATAAATTCAGCAGAGAAAACAAAAACAAAAAAAAAGAGGGGAAAAAGAGATGGAAACAGAAAGAGCAATGGATCTTTTGGCCAGCACAACACAGCAGTGCATGGAGTTTAATAACAGCGCAGATATGGCAGTAACACTGAAATAGCTCATAAAGTCTATATACAAGGTCACGATAATGGTGGTCGAGCCTCTTGTGTGGAATCTGCTCACAGACGCGAGCACACCTCGTCATACGAACTGTGAGGAAATGGAGGGGAAAGATGCCTTGGCTTTTGAAAAACCTCCTATGAGTATATATTATGGAAAGGGCAGAGCGGAACATGTTTTATCTTTGCATTTTCTCCCTCTAGTTTTCATACCAGTATCTTTCTACATCTCTTGACTATTCTGAAGTAGAATTAAACGGAAATAAGGCACAATAACTATGCTGACTGTTTCATTAACAGGGGAAAGGAGAGTTCTGTTGACCGATGAGCAGACAAGCTGATCCAATTAAACTACCGAACTGATCTTCCCTTTGCATCCCAACCAGCTGTTCAGATTTACACAGTTCAAATAAAACAACAGTTTTATGGCGAGAATGCTAACGGATACCCTCTCCCCCACAAACATTTCCCATCTCAAATGATTTACAATCACATTGTGACAAAAATGGCTACACACTAGTGGTGCACACAATACAAACATTGCTAAGAGCACCCACTTACCCAGACCCTCCCAACCTTTGGACTGATTGGCTGATGGCAGACAATCTGGCTTTTGGATTGGTTACCATATCCATTCGACATACTTTGATTTAAAATGACAACGTTCTCAGTCGACGAATAAGCATGAGATTTAAATGCTTGAGAAGTATATGAAATCTGTGTTGTGGTACAATAATCACGCACACAAAAACAACAAAAAGTATCACTTAAGTGGGGGTGGGGGGGTGAAAAGAGACCCCAGTTGCGTTTTTTAACCTGTTGTGTAATGACCTCCAGGCATCTGCCCCGTTCTATGTGTGTGTGAGCTTTGAGGTCATGAACGGTGAAGTTCCCAATGAAAATTAAGTGAGTATGTGTGTATTCAGTGTTTTGTCCTTCCTCCTTTTTATTTATCTCTTCACATTGTCAGTCCAAGTCTGAACACGCAAATGTGCAGGATGCTATAAAGTGCGTTTCACTTTCCATTGGACTGTAGGGTTTAGGGTTTAGACTGTATGACTGATGATTTAGGGTGCAGGACTGGTGGTTTATGGTATAAAATAGTGTTTGATGGTATAAATTGAGTGCTTAGGTAGGACAGGAAGATTGAGGGGGCAAGGAGCTGGATTAAGGAGAAGGTATCAAGAACAGACAAGAAGAGTACAGGAAACTCTGACAGGCTATTGGTCTGTTTTGGTAGAAGAACAGTCAGAACAGCAGGGGGCTTTTAGACAGACGCGTTTATCTCTGTGGTGGAGCAGTAGTGGGGACACGGTACAACCAAGGTAAAGGGCAGATCTGAGGGGGTTTTCTTGCTGGGGTTAACTATTCTGGATGGTGGCCTTCTCAGTCCTGGGCTTCAGCTGCTGTGATGTATCAGCAGATCATTCGTGTTTTTGATGATCCTTCGTGTCCTCTTCATCTGTGTACTCAGACGGCTCATCTCCCGGCTTCAACAAACGGCCAACGTAGTCATATTTCTCTAAGAGAGAGGAACAATTGGAAAAATAATTAATAAAACAATTTTAAAATTAAATTGCATTTATGTTATTTCTTGGTCATGCATATTGTGTGTATATTTATCTTGTGCACAAACTTTTGGAAGGACTCTTATTTGGACATTGAACTTTGGTAGTTACAACCAGGGAGAAGTTAGCATGGACCTATTAGCCTCTTTTGGCTGTAAAACATCATTTGGCTGCAAATACCATCTTTCTCCATCAGTGTTATTTTTAACAAAAACAAAACTAAAACTGTTAAAAAGCATTTTTTTGTTATTTGAAATAAAGCTTAAATCTGCAGTCCGTAAGTTTAGCCTCTTTGTCGCCATCTCTGTTTGAAAACCTGGAATTGCAGCTGGGTGTGTAATTATCTAGCTTGCCTGGGTTGAGAGTCGACACGGCTCCAGCACGGATGAATCTAATGTTCTGAAGAGTATGTGTGGCAGATATTTACTGTACTTCGCAATCACAGATTCTAGCCTACGTCTTGGAATATGACCCTTGGATTTCACCATATTTTGCCATCTGAACAAGTAACAAGTCTGCCACGTTTGTTCTGACCAACTGAGGAAAAAAGCATTACCATAAATCTCACTACCAATGGTGATTAAATCTAAAGATCGGTTAGCTCATATCACATCAAACCATTCAAATTATTATTATTGTTATACTTTATTCTCAAATGATTAATGTTAACAACATCAGCATTGGTGACGAGTATAGTGTTTATTAGCATGTAGATTTCAATTTCTGCACAGTCTAACCTAATTGTCATACTCTTCGAATTTCATATTAAGAAATTTTTTTAACCCAAAAAGCAAATTATGCTCTCTTCGAACTGGTTTTCTTTAAAATACAAATCTTTGTAATCCCAGGTTATCTGTAATCAGAAGCACATTTATAACTGGAATATAATTTAATTTCATTCACATGGGTTTCATAAACACATAATCCTTTCTGGATTACAATCCGCCATCAAAATTATACATTTATTTATTTTGGCTGCTGTGAGAAAAGGCTATAAAACGATCGGCCACCTGCAGGATCCTCACATGCGATAGCCTAGTAGCTGGGACAACTTCTTTATGTTTACAGACGTGACGTAATGACGCAGTGCCATGCTCGAATTTCCCACGAAAACCTACCCGTTCAACTCAAATTAGAAAACATTATTATAAGCTAACCGTTGTGAATCGGGCTAAAGTAAGGCGATAGTTTTGAACATTGGCTGGTTATGTACTTGCTCAAATATTGATTTTGGATAATTTTTAACCAAAAATAGTTACGGACTGCAGCTTTAAATAAAATAAAATAAATATTAATAAATTAATAAATATTAAATGAAAAGTTAAAAACTTAGCTTTGCCAACTAATGAAAATAATTTAATTTGAAGTACTAATTTTACCTAAACCTAATAAAAATTAGCACATATCAAAACTATTTCAAACAAAAAAATATATAAAAAAGGCAAATTCAAAATATGAATAAAAACTATATTATAAAAACAACACTGTTGCCTTTGACAGCCATTGAATTTTTTTTATGTATATATATATATATATATTAAATTTTAAACTAGATGTTTTACCAATTATTTTTAGAGGGTTCTTATAAGGCGTTAAGCATGAATTCACCTCTGGTAGTAACAAAGCAAACAAGCAGTGTGGAAAAGTCTTATGCTTTGTCACCAGAGTAACATAGCTGTCAAGCAGCATTAATCTGTTATATTATTACATGCCTGATTTTCCCCACACATAGTGACAGGGGAGTCAGGCAGATTATCTAATTTCGCACACAACAACACAAACAGATATGAGATATGAGACTGTGCTACACCAAATCAAACAATCAGTTTAGAGCAGTCAAGAATAAACCTCATTGAATGTGGCTACAGAACAAAAGTCACTCTCCCCAACATACACATATAAGTACTTTAAGAAGAGCAACTCATAAGAATCATTCGTTCGATTCATGTTATATTTGTTTTGAGTCTTTTCTTTACTTTATTTTGTGGTACTGACTACCCAGTCTTTTTTTTAAAAATCTTATCTCATTTAGAGACCGTCTGACACACCAACGCTGAATAATGGAGCAGGAAAAAAAAGATATATTGGCATTTATTTTTTATAGCTCTCTGATCTATAAGAGTGAACAAGACAATTAAAGGTCACCGTCACTCATCATCTAGAGCAGTGTTTCCCAAACTTTTTTTTAATCGCGGCACCCTTTGGAAATTTTAACAAACTTGTGGCACCCTACAAAATTAATTTTGTCACAATATTTGAATTTCTAACTTCGATATAGGGATGTAACGGTATGAACATTTCTAATCACGGTTATAGTGACCAAAATGATCACGGTTATCAGTATTATCACGGTATTGTTAAAATGTGCTGGAAATGTTCAAAAAGTACCAACACATAAATCACTTCAAGTTTTACATTTAAAATCAACAAACAACAAATAAAATGAGTTTTTGTTTGCATAACTAAAACAATAACATTGCCAATGATGTCCGGATTTTAAATGACAACATGACTGACAACAGTTTATCTAATAGCGTGTTCAAATATCTAATGTAAATGTTCAAATAAAGCTTTGAAAAAGTTTCATAAAAAGGTAAACCTCACATTTCAGCTTTTAAATAAAGAAAAGGGTCAAGTCAAAATGATAATTGATTAATAAGTGATTATATGTATTTATCTGCTCCATAAATAATACTAGATACCTTATTGTTTAAATGTGTAGAATCCACATAAGCTTGTTTTTCATTAACTGGTCAAAATTTACAGCAGGGCATGCTAATTCGGTCCGTTTTTTGATCTACACACCTATCACTTTTTAAGACTAAAACAAAA
>NW_015505183.1:2249387-2262461 GCF_001515645.1 Sinocyclocheilus grahami
TACAGATATTTTTTATATTATAAAAAAAAATTGTCCATCAATGGTGGCAATCAGTAGGCTAATTTCTAATGAAGAGACCAATTTATATGACAGATTTTAATATAGGCTTTTATACATATGTAAACATAATTTAATTACCATTATAACTAGCTGTCTCACAAATTTTTGTTCACTCAGTGTTTTTTTTATTTTACAGTGGGGTAATTTTGGTGCAGTAACACGAGATGGCTTGATTTCAAACTTTGAATTGAATAAAAAAATGACAAGTAAGCAGTCAGTAATAAAATAAGAACAAAGAAATTAATAATGATAGCACAAATAAATAACGACAGGCCTTCGAATTAAATAAATTGCTTTTTAGTTTTTCAGGTAGGT
Source organism: Sinocyclocheilus grahami (assembly GCF_001515645.1). Lineage (NCBI taxonomy): Eukaryota > Metazoa > Chordata > Actinopteri > Cypriniformes > Cyprinidae > Sinocyclocheilus > Sinocyclocheilus grahami. Next base: position 2,249,763 of record NW_015505183.1, read on the forward strand.
CTAACAGCAGGGTTCAGATATTTAACTTTTTTATTTTTTTTTTACCAATTATTGCCGCGGCACCCCGGTTGGGAAACACTGATCTAGAGAATTTCCCCAGTACCCCATCCCTGCATCAGCTGTGTGATTACAGTAAATGTACAGATCAGCCCGAACCAGCACAACAGGAACAACATGCAGAGCTTGTGGTCCAGGAGGAATTATAACTAACTACCTACCTAAATGCATAACTTTCCTAGCTCCGATTACCCTAAAGCCCAACAAAAGCCTGGTTTCACAGTCAGGGCTCTGACTAGGGATGTACCGATTACTGGCTTGATGTGATAAATCGTGATAAAACACCCCACGGTTAGTATTACCGTTTCATATTTTAATTATGAAAGCATAACGAAACTGCGCGACTCGTTTGAGCTACACAGCTCTTAGAGTGTGGAACCTGGTTTATACTCGCCGCGTCAGGAGCTGCATTTCTGTTGCATGTGAGAAACATCAAACGGCAAATGAAACTGAAAGCATAACAAAACCGCGCGACTCGTTTGAGCTACACAGCTCTTAGAGTGTGGAACCTGGTTTATACTCGCCGCGTCAGGAGCGCGAAGCTGCGTGCAGCAAAAATGACACGAATATTGAGGAAGCGATGGATGGTTTTCATGATGAAGTAAAGTAAAAGACCGCTTCTTAAACCAAAGGTGAACATGTTGGTATTCTTGTGGGACAAAAACATGCAAGGACCGTTACCGACAGCAAGTTTAGTTTTACTTTTCTTCTTGTTTTCATTTTGAAAAGCTTATCTTTGCGGTTTACCTCACGTTATGCTATGGAGGCTCTCTTTATTTATTTGAATCCTCAGTGTTTGCTAAACGTTCTGTAATTTATTAGTCGGTATATAATACAGCATGTGGTGTATGCCATGCCTCGTCTTATTCGTTTTTGTTAATAAACGTTTTATAAGCTAGTTTGTCATTGTATCTTACTGTTTTATTGTTGTTATGCTTTTTAATTAAGAATAACAATGAAGCCATCTTTTGTTTTCGTCTTAAAAAGTGAAAGGTGTGTAGATCAAAAAACGGACCGAATTAGCATGCCCTGCTGTAAATTTTGACCAGTTAATGAAAAACAAGCTTATGTGGATTCTACACATTTAAACAATAAGGTATCTAGTATTATTTATGGAGCAGATAAATACATATAATCACTTATTAATCAATTATCATTTTGACTTGACCCTTTTCTTTATTTAAAAGCTGAAATGTGAGGTTTACCTTTTTATGAAACTTTTTCAAAGCTTTATTTGAACATTTACATTAGATATTTGAACACGCTATTAGATAAACTGTTGTCAGTCATGTTGTCATTTAAAATTATCGGCCGATATGAGCCTGCCACCGATATATCGGTATCGGCGAATATGCTGCCGATACGAAATTTTTTTTTTTACAGAACATATAATGCAGATAAAATGCTTGAAATTACTAAGTTTGTCCAGCAGAGCGCGCTCCATTGTTTGCTACTGGCGACCTGGATAAAACGCTTTAAAGCTTAAGTCTATGGAAAACCCTTGAAACGTTGAACGGCCATATCTCCGTAACGGCGCGGCGAATCCGCACCAAATTCGGGGGATCTCTTCAGCTCAAGGAACCCTCTCAAACGTGAATCGAGTGTACGTCTAGAGGCCCTCTTTCGAATGAGACCACCCCCGCGTGGATAGCCCCTGGGGTTTGGGAATTACGGGTGGTTAAATTTGCGGTCCGGCGCAGACCGATCAAGCGATCCCGGGGGGGCTACCGACGCGTGGAGGGTGGCGTTCGAGAGGGTTCCTCGGGTAGAAGGGATCCCCCGAATTTGGTGAAGATCCGCCGGCGCGTTCGCGAGATAGTGACACCAGTCAACACTTTCCCTTCAGTAAGGAGGTCTCTTGTTCAGGCAGCAGCATTCAAGCGTCGTCTTATTCGACCGTAAGTGCCCTGCGACGTGGACTTCACATGATATTCCGCCATGATTCCAGTTCCAAGGGAACGTACACGTTACATTGAAAGGGCATTAAAGTGCGCGAGACGTGAATTTATTTTGAATTTATTTACAGAGGTAGGGGACAGCGGGGCACAAAGTAACACTTTTTGACTTTCTTAGTTTGTGTAAATCCACATGGGGTTCAGAATATATATTTTTTTATCCACAGTAATTTTACACTTGTCTAGTACAAATATGTCACTTTGTTTCATACTTAGTGTATACGTTTTTCTTTATTTATCCTCATTGAACACATTGTAACATCTGAGGGGCACGTTGTAACTTGACCATATGACAGCTTAAAATCTTATCTGATCGAATGAAAAAAATATAAGACAAACTTAAATATTTTGTTTATGTTTATATATATATATATTTATTTTTTTCTTCCAAATAAAATAATGGCGTTTTTTTAAGAATTAAAAATAATCTGATTTTGGAGCTTGACAATGAACACTGCAACCATGCTTGGGACGGCCCACATAAACTAGCAAAAATGCTTTACATGTCTTGAAATAATAATTTCTAAACATTAAACATTGACTGTCAGTCTTTATTCACCTGTTTCTCGTTGTTTCTCATTAAAATTTATTAAAATAAATAGTGTAAATTGCATAGCTAATGTCATAGAATAGCACATTGTAATGCAGTGTTACAACGTGCCCCATCTGCGCAACTGGAATTTAAAACTGGTTAGTGTCTTCTGCTAGTAATCAAAGCATTAAAAAAAAAAACTATCTGAACTGATAAATAACAGATTGGAGATTAAAATAATAGCAGATTTGTCTAATTTTAAATGAATAATAAAAACTGAGATAAATTTACTTAAGCCAGAATTTGTATTTTACTATGGTAAAATAAATATTCAAACCACATGTGTTACAACTAAACCCCCGTTACTTTGTGCATCGCACTCCCCTATATTATGTCACACTTCACACTTCTCTAGTAAGTTTGTCTGTGTGTGAAGACAGTAGCGAAAATCCGTGAATGAATGTTCCGAAGTGAAATAAACTTCGACGGAATAAAGTTGAATGGAATTGAATTAAAGTTGAATAAACATCAACTTCACTGTTCAGTGCACTGATGTCAGACTCATTTTGGATAGTAAAGTTTGTTAAATTGTTAAATGCCCTTACATATCTCTGTCACCATTATAAGTGTTTGATCACCACATTTGAGTGATCATTCCAAAAAATGTGTTTATGTATATATTCTGTTTATGTATATACTATATTCTACATATAGTACGAGTCAAATTTTTGGACACACGAATGGGGAAAGTGTCCAAACTTTTGACTGGTACTGTACTATAATATAATATAATATACACAAAGAATACCGGCCGATATATCGGTATCTGCCTTTTTTTACTCCCTAATATCGGTATCGGCCCCAAAAAAAAAAAAAAAAAAAAACATATCGGTCGGCCTCTAATTTTAACAATACCGTGATAATACTGATAACCGTGATAATTTTGGTCACTATAATCGTGATAAGAAATTTTCATACCGTTACATCCCTAGCTCTGACTAAGCCAGGTTTAGGCCATAGTTCAATTAGGAAATTTAAGTATCTTTAGAAATGTTCCTTAGAAAAAAACATTACTGGTGTGCATCTTGAGACAAAACAATGGCACTGGTATATTTTAAGATATGTTAGTGCAAGTTTCTTTCAGTTAAAACAGTTCAGACATGCTTTTAAGTCTGGGACTAGGCTTAAGCCTTGTCTGTGAAACCGGGGGAAATCTTTCAGACACTGTTAGATTTTTTTGGGCATATTATGCCTTTCCTTTCTGAATTCAAAGTAGAATTCTCCTGCTTACCCATGAACTGCATCTCCCATTCTCGAACACTTTCCATCTGTACCGCATTCAGGTCTGAAAGATCATCGTACTCATCTCGCAATGCATCCTTCTCCAGGCAGAATGTTGCCAAACCCCGAGAAGCATCACGTCCCGCAAAGATCCCGTAGGGGCCCTCTGGAACGACAGACATATTGTGAGCATTAAGGTCAGCAATACAAATTTAGGAACTTCTCCACATCATAGATGTAGGAACCAGAACTGAAAATACAATATTGCCAGGTATTAATCAATTATTGTCTGATCTGAAATAAATTAGTGAAATTAAAACAACAACAACTATGCATTAAACAAAACATAATTTAACTTCAACTGAAGTTAAAATTAACCTAAATGTCCCTCCCACATTTCCCAAAGATTAAAATTAAAAAAATGTTACATTAAAATAAAAAATAAATTAACTCTTAATAATTATTGTCTGAAATAAAATAATGAAGGTAAAATATGCCAAGTGTTTAAACTAATAACAGCACTTTAGGGCTTTGCAAAAAATCAAATGCGATTTTCATGTGCATCTCGTCAGTAAAGCCGCTTCTGGTGATTAGTAGTAAATCTCCAGCACGTGCGTTCAGATCGCCTGCGATTTTGAACGTGATTTTGTGTAGCTTGTCAGTGAACTACGGCTCTGTGTAGTAAATGCCACTCCATCTGAAAGCACGTGGTGGAGATTTACTACTAGTCACCAGAAGCGGCTTTACTGACGAGATTCGCATGAAAATCACATTTGATTTTTTGCCCAGCCCTACAGCACTTATATAATTCTTTATAATAATGAATAATAAACAACAATTACAACTAACAATAATTAGTATTAAATATCATCAATACTATTATTATTTTAAGCAGTAGTATTAATAATAATAATTTAGAATATAAATAATATTAATTGTAATATAAATTAAATAATAATTTAATAAATAATTTTATGTAAAAAAATCCTTTGCCTGATAAAAGTGGGATGAACCCAGCTGAAATGCAATCAAAACAAAACTCTGCTGTGAACCTACTAAAAGAAAACAGTTGTGGAGTCAGTGGCTCAGACAATCCCAGAGACATGCAGGTAAACAAACAGCTACTCCAGCTGTGAGAGATTCTGTGAACACACAGCACAGCACTGAGTAAGGAAATTAATGTGACAATACACTATACCACACTAACAAGAATCAACTGCAGCTCAGGTCTCACCTTTCCTCCCAAACCTGAAACATGACAAATGAGCACAACAGACTGATGAACTTCAGTCACCTATCAAGACAAACAAATGAATAGATGTGATAAATGGAGATGACAAGAGGACAGACACATCACTGATACTTACTGCATTCAGAGTTTTACTCTATAACCTCTTGAACGGGAAGTAGAATCTATGATTCATAAATAGTATGACTGCCAAAATCCTTCCAGATCAAGCCTGATGATGACTAGGCTGCTCTGGCATGTGTAGCTTCAGTCATTTAGGTTTATTCAGAACAGAAGGCAATAGTAGGGGCAATCAGAAGGCCATCGTTTGATACTTACTTTTGGTTCATCATCTGATCTCCATGTGCAACTGCCAGTTAGCTCACACGCACTCCCTCTTTTTTTCAGCAGTTGAGCAATAATAGTCTTAGAAGAAACAAGCAGGTCCAGCTAAACATTGACCAAAAAGCAAGCTACCCTATGGTCAAGTGATAAGACACCACGTCTCCCTACAAAGTACAAACCTCTGCTATAGTCTCATGGGGTTATAAATGAATGCAGCAACAGGTAAATAAAACTGATCTCATATTCTGTCTGGGTGAAATGCTGCAAGATGCCACACGGGACTACAGGTGTCTAAACGAATGACGCACTGGTCAGAGTCTGGTCTACTGCTGACAACACACCTTGAACGCCCTGCGCTCCCCCATAAACACCACAGATGATCAGATAACATATCTCATATACAAATATAGCAGAGGGAGATGTGAGGTCCAATCAGAGGCTCTAGTTTGGACTGTGAATCAAAACTTGGTAAATGCAATCAAAGGCTGTGGCAATCCTGGTAGTTTTATGTGCATTCTCGGTTTCACTTCTGACCTGGTCTCCAAATATAGACTCCAGACAGACAAAACAGCAAATATTTCAAGTATTCTGTGTAGCAAACAGCTGTTTTGAACAGCAGCTGAAAGCCTGTAAACCACTCTTAAAGCACAGGGGAAAGAAACAAGGATTTCTCTGCAGGGGAGGGAGGAAGGAATGAAGCTCAGTGCTTGATTTCTTAACCAAGGCCACTGTTAAACTTAGCAGACCTAATATCCATCATAGCAAATCAAGCTGTTAGCGTTACGCATTTAAAATAAGCATATCGATTATTGCATGGTACAGCTGTAACTGTACAGTACATACCTGCCAGGTGTGCCAGCACAAGGCTCTCACCCTGTATGTCCACGTCACACATGGCTCTCATTCAAAAATGTGACATGACAGGTTGATGCCTGGGAAAGAGTTCACCATGGCAAAACAGAGTGAGAGAAAGCTAACCGCAGTTATGAATAAGACAAAGGGCCCGTCAAGAGGTTGGCAGACTCTGATAAGACATCAGACCACCCCATGCATCATCACAAAGGGGGTTTGTGGGAGAAAGAGGCTTTGTGTGACTTTACCTTGAACAGTGTTTACCAGTATTAGCTTTCCTCTGACCAGAGTATTGACAAGTATAATTTGGTTACCACACAAGCTATTCTCCTATGGCAAGCTGTTGTTTCTTAAAACTAACTAGTATCTGCTTGTGTTACTTTGTACTATTTATTACGAGTAATATTAATTAGCAACATGCTCTTACTATAGGTTTAGCTGCTTAAAATGAGGCATAATTTATTATTATTACTACAGCAACTACATGTAAAGTGTAACAAGGACAACATAATAAAATATTACCAGTAATCTTGATTGTATCCTTCACTATTTCACTAGTAACTACTAATTAGATGTTAGTACTTCATTATTGGTTAGTATCTATACAATTAGTCACGAGTACTTATTCAACAGATGCTAGTCACTGCTGGAATAATTACTAGTATCCAGTTGTAACATGTAACTATTCCATTACTACTAGTTAGAAAGGGCTAAAGTATGCAGACTAGTATGCATTTCAATTGTTGCAGGGTACTGACAGTTTCAGTATAACAAAAGTTACTTTATTTTAAGATGTCCTTGTTATAGTGTAGTCATACAAATAAGTACTGAGAAATATTAATAAACCACATATATTTACTATAGGTTTGTGGCTAGTTTCTTGTAATTACGCATAATGTACTGTTACTGCAATAGTAACGTGTAACAGGCAAACTGCAAAATAAAGTGCTACCGATAACATTAATGGGGTGCTAATACTTGTTTATCCAGTAGTTATAAGTGCGTATTCCATAGTACGTAAGCTTTTGTAGACTTTGCTAACTGGATACTAGTACCCTTTTCACTGCTGAAGTTAAAAAACACCGCTGAATGAGGATGTGAGGGCTCTCCTTACCGCGTCCGTAAAACTTTTTGCCGCTGGTCACGTCGAAGACCTTGGTATTGACTGCCATGAGGATGCGCGGGTTCTGCACACCGTCGTACTCGCGCAGCTGCTGCAGGGTGAAGTCGCGTCTCCTCATCTTGGGCAGCGGCGAGGCCTCGCTGCCCCGGCCCGCGTCCGCACCCGCCCTCCTCCACCACCGCGCGTAAACCACGTAACACGCGGCCAGCAAAAGCACTAAAATGCTGAGATCGAGCAGCATGCCGCTTATACCGAGACCGGTCCCCGGATCCAACTCCTCCGTCGTCCCCTGCCCGCCGCTAGTGTCCGCCGCTGCACTCCTACCGTCCCCATCGTCCGCCATACTGCAACGATAGCGCCTTCCCACCGCGCGCGCCCGCCCAGCTGGCACTCAGGGGCGTGTCTGATTGGCTGCCTGTCACCGGAACACCGCGTTGGCACCTGGGATTTGTAGTCATATGTCAAGCGTAGCGCCTACAAGACCACCGAGCGCTTGCGACCCGATGCGACCAGACAATGGCTTGAGATGATGAAAAGGCGCTAACTGTTATGATTATATTTATCAGTAGCTGACCGCGATAAAATACTAGAATATGCAGGAAATATGCTTGTAATTAGCTTGCAGCTCTAAAAGTTTCATATTGAAAACACACACAAAAAAAAAATGAACGCGAATTAAATACAAAATTAATTTAACTGCTTTAAATATTATATGGCAGGCTATAACATAACTTGTTAAATAATAATAATCATAATTTATATTTGTTGCTTTTGAAATGTAAGGCATTTGCAAAGGTAAAACTCATTTTAAAAAGTGATAAAACTGCATTCAATGTAGGAATGCACCTTCTGTAAACTTGACAGCAAAACAAGGTCACCATGCATAATTGATTCTGAAACTACTAACTGCAGAAAAAAAGAGAAAGTTTAAAAGAAAAACAAAAACAAAAGTTCTTATGGAAGTTAACCTGTCCAGAAAAAGCACCTTGTACAACACAAAGATATTTCTGGTTCACTCTTCAGTTTGTGAATGCAACGGTCTGACAGTTGGTCTTTGCCCTAACGGTTTGACTGGCTCACTTCCAAGGTTACGGTGTAAAACGTAAGCCTGCACCAGCACTAAGAATCTGTTCATAGCTCCAGAGTTAGATTCACACTCAAATACTGTATATAGTGTAGTAAGAGGTTCATTTCTTTGGCTGTTGGGCATCTTTGCTTTTGCTCGTCGCCGCCTCTCCTTTACGAGCATCTGATGAGGTATTCTTCTTCACATTCTCTTTGGGTGGGGCTTTTGTAGACGGGTCATTAGCCGTGCTGCTTTCGGCGGACACAGGTGCTGGTTTCTGACTGGCTGTGACTGGCTTGGCTGATGGTTGATTGGTGGTTTTCACTGTCGTTGGGGCAGCGGCCTGATCCGCTGTGGTTGTTTTTGCCATCACTCCTGCGGTTGGTTGATTGTCTGAAGATGTCTTGACAACTGGGGTCTGTTTCGATGATGATGTCGAGTTGTGCCGCCTACGTTTCACCTCGTCCCCTGTGGAGGACGAGTGTGCTTTCCTCCTTACTCCTTCCTCTGGCATTGGTGGCTAAGAGAAGGGAAATTACACTTGGTTTAGAGTTCAACAGACTAATATTAACCGTTAGAAAGTGATTAAATGTATATTGACTAATCCTATTAACCCTATAAAGCCTACTATATAATACATGATATACAAATTTCTAAGGCCTATAAATTATCCATATGATCAAAACTTTGCTGAAAAAAAAAACACATTTACTACATGCCTTCTGATCAATAGTTTATACTATTGATTTTTACATTATTTTTTTAGTAAGTAAAATGCCTTTTAGTATAATTCTAAAAACACCCCCCTTCAGGTCATGGTACATGTGTCTTTTTGCTGTAAAATCTTTACTGATTTTTATAAAGTAAACCTAAGAATTATTATAATAATATATTGTTAGTAATATTTCAAGATAAACACTTACTGGACTGAAGCAACTTAGGTTTACTTGAATATCCATACATCATTTAAGAAAGTAAATAAATCACCTTAAAATGTAAGTATCAAATATGATATAAATACGTGACATACATACATATATATATATATACACATAGGCTTTTGAGGAATATTTATTTGTACATCTCTCATTCACCAATGTATTGCATTACTGCATTACGTTTTGTCCCCACAATAAAAATACAAAGCTGATCATAAATTATCATAAAACTGAGCATTTAAATATCATCTCACTGAAATATATTATTGGGATTATTATATAATGACCACTGTTAGTTATATCAATTTTATACATGTAATCTATTATATACTGTTATGAAATTTTATTGATTTAGATTACAAGCTGTCACAATTTCATCATACTTTTTGGCCATATATATATATATATATATAAGCAACTGCACCAAATTGCATATTTTGTTCAATTTGCACCTCTAAATAAAATTGTGACATTTTTCTTCTTTGAGTATGAGCTCCATATTCTGCTATATCATATTATGAGCCATAAAAACCTTGTATGTATAAAAAATTATGCTAAACATAAAACACACACATAAACCTTTTCATTTTAGATTTAATTTTATGTTTAAAAAACCATTTCAGATTTTTTTTTTTAACTACTATTTCGTATGTTAGGCTTTTACAGGGTTAATGTGTTATTCTGGGATCACTTTAACATGTAAGACTGATGCTTATACTCACATCTACTCTGAAATCATCGATGCTCTTGAATTTACTGAGGTATTCCTGGAGCTTGGGGTCAATGGGCTGATTCTTCACCTTTGCGTATTTCAGGAAAGCCCAGAATTTCTCCAGTCCATATAGTTGACCTACACGTATACACAAACATCAGATGCAAGCACATAGTGACACATCTTTCAGCAAAAAAATAAAAAATAAAATTAACAAAAAAAAAAGTTTACTAATAAGTTTCCACCAATGCAAAAAGTGAATTTCACCCACAAAACATCAGACACTGAGATGGTGGGTGATATGCAAAGTTAAAATGGCACAATAAAGATGTCTGACTTTGCATTTTTTCTTTTTTTTTTGGCCAAACTATGAATGTTTGACCTTTCTCATAGTCCTGGATGGTCTCCTCCTGGAAGTCCTTGAAGATATCCTGTCTGAACCTCCGCTCTAGTCCATAACTGTAGAACCGGAACAGACACTCCAGTCCGTACCTGTGACAAACATTTGAACACACATTAGGAAACTAGTGTTGGCCTTCCCAGGTAGCACAGCAGATAGTGTACAAAAACCTTATATATCCTTTACCAGTGCAATTATCAACATTGCAAATGCTATACATGCAGAAAGTCAGAGCTGGTATAGTTTACACTACAGTTTGCACTTGCCTTAAGACAGTCATTTTGTGCCTAAAAAACATGCACAAGATTTTGAAATATTATTCTGCAATGATCTGGGATCCCAGAATTTTTTTTTATTGTTTAAGAATCTGCAAGATTTGTGATGTTGATAGCATTTGGAGTTCAAGATCCTTTTGATATTGTACATGATTTTAATTAGAGCCCAACCGATATATCGTTTTGCCGATATTATCGGGCGATATGAGCCTGTCGCCAATATATCGGTATCGGCAAATATGCCGCCGATATGATTTTTTTTTTACAGAGCATATAACGCAGATAAAATGCTTGAAATGGTGTAATTACTTAGTTTGTCCAGCAGAGCGCGCGCCATTGTTTGCTATTGGTGACCTGGATGAAACGCTTTAAAGCTCAAGTCTATGGAAAACTTAATTGAAAACTTTGAACGGCCATATCTCCATAACGGCGCGGCGGATCCGCACCAAATTCGGGGGATCCCTTCAGCTCGAGTAACCCTCTCGAACGCGAATCGAGTGTATGTCTAGAAGCTCGCTTTCAAATGAGACCACCCCTGCGTCGATAGCCCCTGGGGTTCGGGAGTTACGGGCGGTTAAATTTGTGGTCCGGCGCCGACCGATCTAGCGATCCCAGGGGGCTACCGATGCGCGGAGGGTGGCATTCGAGAGGGCTCCTCGAGCTGAAGGGATCCCCCGAAAAACTCATTTTGGATAATAAAGTTTGTTAAATGTCCTGCCTCCATCATTACATATCTTTGTCACGTCATTATAAGTGTTTGATCACCACATTTGAGTGATCATTGCAAAAAATGTGTTTATGTATATATATTCTGTGTATGTATATACTGTATTCTAGATATAGTACCAGTCAAATGTTTGGACACACAAATGGGAAAGTGTCCAAACTTTTGACTGGTACTGTACTATAATATACTCAAAGAATATCGGCCGATATAGCAATATTAGCCTTTTTACTCCCAAATATCGGTATCGGCCCCAAAAAAACCCATATCGGTCAGGCTCTAATTTTAATATTGCATTATGAGTTTTGTTGGTTCAAAAAATAAGTTAAATAGGAGTCCAAGCCTTCAGCATTCAGGATTTAGTACTGAAAATATGCACAACTGCAAAAAACAACTAATACAAACAATCAGTGCGTAAATAACCAGAAGAGTTTATGCATCCCTGTATAGGAACAAGACAGACCAGAAAGAACAATGTTCAGACTTGTCAGCCATTTTAATGTGAGTGTGTTTGTATGTTGTGTGCTATGTAGGTCGAACATGAATGCCAGCTGTAACTCTCTCTCATGAGATATTGCTATGATAGCCAATATTTCATTCATATTTTATTATTTTCAAGAATAGAGATGAACCATTTTTCAAGCCTTCTGTAGCTTTTTCTGTAAAACAAATCAAAATCGGGAGAATTTTGAAGCATCTGTAATACCTATGTTTATACCACTGGTTATGTATATAGTCTGAGGGACTCATGAGCAGAAACATTTATATTTTCGGTATGTCATTTATGCACTCTCTTGCCAAACTGGAGGCACTTGAGAAGGGGTCAAATTAACTTGGTTGACTTACTTCCTGGCTATTCTGGAATTAGCTGCCTGAATTCTCAAAGGCTGATAACTTCTTCAGACAGAGTCTGCAGATAAAACAGAATTCAGGACTAAAACTCTTACCTGTAGTACTCCTTGGCATCCTGTAGGGCAAACTGCTTGAACTCCTCGTACATCTTCCTGTTGAAGTTGTCTCTGAGGAAGAAGGACCAGAATCTGAAGAGGGTGTTCATCTCCTGAGACTGACCCACACCTAATCGCTTCCTCTCTGAGGAAAGAAAATACACAAAAATGAGAAATTCAAGTAAAGCAGTTATTATATATATATATATATATATATATATATATATATATATATATATATATATACACATATATATACAGCCC
>NW_015505183.1:2263699-2264084 GCF_001515645.1 Sinocyclocheilus grahami
GTGATCTAAAGAAATTCAAGAACAGATGAGAAACAGAATAGTTGACATGTATCAGTCTGGAAAGGATTATAAAGCCATTTCTAAGGCTTTGGGACTCCAGCGAACCATGGTCAGAGCCATTATCCACAAATTGAGAAAACTTGGAACAATGGTGAACCTTCCCAGGAGTTGCCGGCCAACCAAAATTACTCCAAGAGCGCAACGACGACTCATCCAAGAGGTCATAAAAGAACCCAGAACAACATCTAAAGAACTGCAGGCCTCACTTGCCTCAATTAAGGTCAGTGTTCATGATTCAACAATAAGAAATAGACTGGGCAAAAACGGCATCCATGGGAGAGTTCCAAGGCAAAAGTCATTGCTGACCAAAAAGAACACAAAGGCT
>NW_015505183.1:2264212-2265257 GCF_001515645.1 Sinocyclocheilus grahami
CATCATTTCATAAAAAGAACATCATACCAACAGTCAAACATGGTGGTGGTAGTGTGATGATCTGGGGCTGCTTTGCAGCTTCAGGACCTGAACAACTTGCCATAATTGATGGAACCATGAATTCAGAAATCAGAAAATCCTGAAGGAGAATGTCCGGCCGTCAGTTTGTGACCTCAAGCTCAAGCACACTTGGGTTAAAACTTTTTCACACCACTGTATATATATATCTATATATATATATATATATATATATATATGGATAGATAGATAGATAGACAGACATATAGATACATACATACATACAGATATAAATATAAATATAGATAGAACAGCTGTTGTGTAAAAAACCAAACAATCATTGTACCATTAAAAAACAGGAAAAAACTTTTTCACACCACTGTATATATATATCTATATATATATATATATCTATATATATATATGGATAGATAGATAGATAGATAGATAGACAGACATATAGATACATACATACATACAGATATAAATATAAATATAGATAGAACAGCTGTTGTGTAAAAAACCAAACAATCATTGTACCATTAAGGCATCGTCGCCGATATTTGTGATAAACTTGCTGGGTGAAGCCGTTTTCTTTCAAAAGCTCATGGGATGGATGCCAGAACTTAGGCAGGGACTGCGGGGTGCAGCCGTAACTGCCTGACAGCGCGGGAGCTCCTTCTGACGGAGACGCATTCGAGCTGCTGTACAGAGGACGAGGAGGATAATGGAAGAGAAAGAAAGACTGTTAAGTAGAGCCAACTTTCTGAAACAATTAGCTGATGTGTCTCAAGTCGCTGAAAGATTGGCACCTCAGTATTGAGTGCATGACATAAAAAAGCCACAAACCTGATGGAGGAAGTGCGGGATCTGTGCTCTCGTGAGTCCATCACCCAGCCTACATGGCACTCCAGTGGAGGGTTAGAGCTATGGCGGGTTTTCCTCTTTCTGGGGGTCTAAAAGAGTGAAAGGGGGGGGGGAGAAAATATGCACCTGGTTAGGACAAATGTAGAACTCAGGCATTAGC
>NW_015505183.1:2265658-2305056 GCF_001515645.1 Sinocyclocheilus grahami
TATATATATATATATATATATATATATATATATATCAGGTAATACATAAATATCGTTACAAAAATACACATAAAAGGTCATCCTTATAATCCCAGAATAAGTTTGCCTGTTACAAACATACTTTTCCGTCAAGGTCACCGCTATCTTTGATGACAGGGTAGAAGCGTGGGGTTTTGGTGGGGTCCTGTCTTCCAGGAGTGCGTGGTGTACGTGGGGTCCGAGGCACACTGGAGGATTCTGGGACATCCGTGGGGAGAGAATGAGCCATGCTAGAATCATCTACAGAAAAAGAACACAAAAAAATACATACATTTAAATAAATGAATAATTTTATTTATAATCAACTGTTTGCTTGTTTACTAATAAAATAAAGATAGAGAGCGAGAGAGAGAGAGAGAGAGAGAGAGATAGATAGATAGATATCACCTGTCTGACATGGTGGAGGGGGGGGGACCTCCGCGTGGTGTACGTGGGGTCCGAGGCACACTGGAGGATTCTGGGACATCCGTGGGGAGAGAATGAGCCATGCTAGAATCATCTACAGAAAAAGAACACAAAAAAATACATACATTTAAATAAATGAATAATTTTATTTATAATCAACTGTTTGCTTGTTTACTAATAAAATAAAGATAGAGAGCGAGAGAGAGAGAGAGAGAGAGAGAGAGATAGATAGATAGATATCACCTGTCTGACATGGTGGAGGGGGTGGGACCTCCTGGTTGGGGTCAATGGGAAGTTTAGGGGTCAGAGTATCAAACTCGTCTTGGCTGATCATGTTGAGCTTTTTGAAGTTCTCCACATCCTAAAAATGTGGAACATTGACACATTATAGAGAGTACAAACAAACAGCTACAAGAGGGCTAAAAGCATAAAAACTCAGAGTAGAGCATCACACTCCATATTTAAAAATAAAGAGGAGAAGAGGAAGACAAAGTGCCCTGATGGGCTTCCAGTTTCTGCCTGTATGAACAATGAAGTCATAAGCGCTCTGTATTTGACTGCAGGCAGTGCACTTGATCAGGTTTACCAGCCGTTATTACTTGCAGCGGTTCAGAAATGACATCCTTATAGTCCATCATAAAGACTCAAATCCTATACAATGGGCTATAAGAGACATAAAATATAGTCAATCAGACATAACACAGTCAATAAGAAGTTTACCAAGAACAATGTGTCAAACTGACATATATACACACTGCACAGAACTTATTAATGCAAAAAAGCCACACGCCACTACTGTCAAAATGAGAAATAATTTCATTTTAGATAGTTAGGCTACATCATGTAGCGTCTGGACCACTCAAACACACAATATATATTTTGTTAGCTAGATTTAACAAATACTCTGTAACACCCCAGGAAGCTGAACAGGCCTCTGGTTCCATAGCAATGCTGACACCCGATACATTTACGACCTCCTGGAATTTAGGTGAAGAAAATCGCTTCCTTGCCCATTTTCTTTGCTAATTAGTTAATAGGAAAATCTTTCTTTGAATGAACGCACATGATCCTTCAGGTCATTGGGTATATTATTGTCATTGTGTATTTTGTCTTTGATATTTTTAGAATCACAGGAAGAAATTACTTTTTAAAATATATATATTGAAATAGAAAACAGCTGTTTTAAATTGTAATATTTCACAATATTAATACTGTTACAATATTTTTGATCAAATGAATGCAGCTTTGATGAGCATAAGAGACTTGTTTCAAAAACAGAACTTTTTTACAGCATATTTAAGGGAATGACGGGGGAAACAGGATGACGAGATGAATTTGAACTCAGTGTTGTTCATATGATGGCAACTGCACAGCGCCATTATAAGAAATATAACTTTTCAACATGTAAATGATGTTTATCAATAAGGTAAAGGGAAATTTCAGCCTAAAATGAATATTTTGTCATCATATCAAACCTGAATGACTTTAATAGAACTCAAAAGATACTTAGCAGAATGTCCAAGCTGTTCTTTTCCATACAATGAAAGTGGATGCTGACCAGTGACAGCACAGCAGTGGTCACTATTCACTTTTACTATATGGAAGTGAGGAGCTTGAACATTCTACTGAACTCTTTTTTGCAACAGATAAATGATGAATTATTTTTGTGATGTAATATATAATTTAAAAAGCACAACCATTCTCACCTTGGCATTGGCACACTCTTGCTGCCCTTCTTCCTTTGTCCAAAGATCCTGTTCATAGTAGAACAAACCATCGTTAATGGCTTTGGCAATGTCAGATGAAATTTTGGAACGTGACACATGGTTCCCCGTCCGATCACCCCCAGGGTGTTTCCGCAGGTGAGGGGGGGTCTGAGTAACAATCAGGATCTTGTTTACATCTCGGTCGTCAAGTTCATCATCAGAATCGTCATCTGACCAATCAGTGAAGGTGTTCTTGTGAGGCGCTGCGAGGCGTTCCATTTCTTCATCAAACAGGAAGTCCAGCTCCTCCTGGTCTGCCTCAGCCTGCTGCTTTGAGCTAGACTGAAACAATTCTTTGTGCTCCTGAAGCAAACATGAAACATATCTTATTTATTCATAATAAATATGAAAAAAAATCATGCAAGCATAAAACACAGAAAGCAGGGGGGATACTCAACTGCAGATGGGGACAACTCAAGAAGGGGAGGTGGAGGAGAAGGAGGAGGAAGAGGAGGAGGAGGAGGGCTAGGAGTTACTGAGGTCTGCACACCCACAGGACAGGAGATGGAATTATGGAGAGAAGAAATGATGGACGAAGGAATATGGAGGAGGAAAAGGAAATATGTTGTGATCAAAATGCTCAAGCAGACTTATGAGTTATAAAAGAACATGAAGAAATGAGAATTAGCCAAAAAATTAAAAACAATATATATATTTTTTTATATTCTCCAAATTGACTTTAGAAACAGTGTATTGTGCATCCCTATTATTTTGTTTCATGTGCTGCTTATCAGTTATTGGCTGATATTTTCATTTATCGATTTTGTACACTATCATTTGAAGGCGCAATATTTTTTAAAAGAGATTTATACTTTTTTTCAGCAAGGGTGTATTAAACTGATCAAACAATAATGTACAAAAAGATATCCATTTGAAATGCTGTTCTTTTGATCTTTCTATTCAAAGAATACTGAAAAAAGCACAAATATTAAGCAGGATCACTGTTTTCAACATTAGTAAGAAATGTTTCTTGAGCACCAAATCAGCATATAAGAACGATTTCTTCAGGATCACAGGAATAAAATATTATTTTAAAATATTAAAATAGAAAACAATTATTTTAAATGTTAGTAATATTTCACATTACTACTGTATATACTGTATTTAATTACAGCATTGGTGAGACTTTCTCACCAATTTTTTTTCAAGTTTTGAAACTTTTCAAAAACATTTTAAAACATTGTGCCGACACCAAATTTTTGAACGGTAGAGTACATTTAATTGATCATGCTAATTTTTCCATAGTTTTTCATTTAGATTACCTCTGTGGTCATCTAACACTTAAAAAAAGGCAATTTAATAAAACTGTGAAATGTAATCTTTACCAAATCTAAAACTGTATTTCCAGTTTCAATACTGTACATTATAATCTTGTGATGGCTAAATTCACTTGTAGAATTTAAAATGACAGATTTTATTTTGTTGTGCTTCATTTCAAATTTTTTTTTTAGACAAAATAGTATTTAATTTTAAATGCTGTTACATAAAAACAATTGTTGGCATAATAATCAGAATTTAGTGCACCCCTACAAAACACTAGGGATGCAACGTTACCATTTTTCAGAACCGATCCGATCCCAAAAATTCTGAGTATCAGCCAATTCCGATCACTTTTTTTTTTATATCAATCAATGTAGAATTTCTATACTTCTATGTGTTGACCTGATCATCACTCTTGTGTGCGTGTTAAACACAATCTGCTAAATATAGACAACTTCATTTTAATGAAAAATAACAAATGAAAAAAGTATATAATCATAATCTATGACAAAAAATACTATTATAAACAAGGTAAGTGGATAATTCAGCAGCAAAAGTTATTCTAGAAAAATCATGGGTGCACAATAATTTTATAAAAACATTAAACTGAACTAAACTAAACATTTAGTGAAACAACATTATTTAGTGGGGAACAAATAAAAGTGAATAAGTGTAGGACTAAATCTGGTAAAATGTTACACATTACTCTTTGTATTGTTGTAAAATACATTCATGAAAAACAAGTAGCATAAATATATACAGTATATAAAATATATACTATAAAATTAAAAGACATTTCTTTTAAATGCATAGCACAGTAATGAAGGCAGCGATATATAATAGATAGAACAGAACAAAAAAGACTATTAATAATCTTTCATTGTGCAAAAGTATAATACGAAAGGGTATGGCTCCAATACAGAGCGGCACAAAGCGCTTAATGTGGATTCAGCAGAAGCAGAATGATGCGCTTGAAGCAACATGGAGTCACAGCGCGTAGCTCCTCATAAAAAAGGGAAGAGATATTGCTGCGTAGTGTATTATATCTGTGCGATATTTTATTGAGCCTTTTCTTTTAGCAGTTTTAAATCTCAATTATTGTGCACTCTTGAAGAGAGTTTCATCGTTTTGACTGTAGTAACCGAACGTGACATGCAGTTTGAATGCTGAATGGAGGATGACATGCATAGCACAGTAATGAAGGCAGCGATATATAATAGATAGAACAGAACAAAAAAGACTATTAATAATCTTTCATTGTGCAAAAGTATAATACGAAAGGGTATGGCTCCAATACAGAGCGGCACAAAGCGCTTAATGTGGATTCAGCAGAAGCAGAATGATGCGCTTGAAGCAACATGGAGTCACAGCGCGTAGCTCCTCATAAAAAAGGGAAGAGATATTGCTGCGTAGTGTATTATATCTGTGCGATATTTTATTGAGCCTTTTCTTTTAGCAGTTTTAAATCTCAATTATTGTGCACTCTTGAAGAGAGTTTCATCGTTTTGACTGTAGTAACCGAACGTGACATGCAGTTTGAATGCTGAATGGAGGATGACAGACAGCTGCAGCAGGGAGAAGAGTTTACGTGAACTTGACTTAAATATTCATCTATACTACACATTAAACTATGAAACGGTGCTTTATAATGTTTTTGTGCTTTCGTGGGGCTTAACAATAACACAGAATAGTACATGCACTATATAAGATTTGGATCAGTCTCGTCTGACCGATACCCGATCCGACAGAAAATGGCAGTATCAGAGCCGATACCGATACGGAGTATCGGATCGATGCATCCCTACAAAACACTGTGACCTATATCACGTCATATATCACAAGACTAGGATCAGATCCGGCAGTACCTTATTTTTTCCAGGAGAGTTTCTATGCCGTTTTTCCACCTGTATCCACAGCTGGGCATCTGGATCAGAGAGACTGCTGGACCGCTCTTTAGGCCTATTCCCAGCTTCACTAGATCTGCTTTTTGAGTCTGAAGGAAAGGATTCTTTGGACTGAGGTTTGGCTGCATCCGTGTCATCACTAGTTTGGCCATTTACCAGACCGGGTTCATCTATGTGCTGACTGACTGGGGAGGACGACACTTTGGCACATGTAGAGAAAATAAGTGTGTGATGAGGGCTGCTATTTTCAGAATCAAGCAAAATAACAGTGTAAAATCAAAATCAAAAATACAATAAAAAAAGCTAAACAGTGGAACACATCAGAACCTTTGCTGAGGGAGGTGAACGTCTGTCCTGGAACAAACTCAGGGCAGTGAATGAGCTGGGAAAAATCTGTGCGCGGGGAGTCAAGGGAGGGACCCGGGATAGGCCAATGTTCGGGCTCCTCTTTCCTACGGATCTGCTCATAAATAAGTGTGTGATGAGGGCTGCTATTTTCAGAATCAAGCAAAATAACAGTGTAATTGCATAACAACACTGCAAAACAATCAAAAATACAATAAAAAAAGCTAAACAGTGGAACACATCAGAACCTTTGCTGAGGGAGGTGAACGTCTGTCCTGGAACAAACTCAGGGCAGTGAATGAGCTGGGAAAAATCTGTGCGCGGGGAGTCAAGGGAGGGACCCGGGATAGGCCAATGTTCGGGCTCCTCTTTCCTACGGATCTGCTCATCAACAAGCTCCACAACTTCACTGTTCTTCACCGCCTGCTCATACACACAAAAACCAGATATAACACAGCCTAAAGATAATAATCTCTGAAAGAGCAGAGGTGAAGGGTCAATAGTCACCTCCTTAATGAGGTTGATATCGGTGGTGAGGGCCTGGACTCTGTGGAAACTGGCGATCAGAGAGATGGGCAAAAAGCCTTTTGAATCCATCTTCCTCCGCAGGAAGAAGTCACGCTCCAGGTTTGGGAGACTAAAGTAGTATTCACTAAAAACAAACAATAAAGTCATCTTTAAACTCCAAAATAATAATTAAAACAGCACAGTTTCACATTTGCTGCCTCAAATTACTGTGCATTTAAATAATAACTACAAAAATAACTACTAAGTCACATATGCGCAATTAAGATATAATTACATACAACTTAGATATAATTACGTACACATCACATATTTAAAGCTGTGTACTTAACACATGTAAATACAAATAAATGCAAATAAAAACAGACTAAAATGCATCTGAAGGGCATACAAATTCATATTTAATTTGGCTCATTTAATAGTTTTATTTTTTGCATGCGCATCTGGTATAATAGCAATAAATATTTGTATACAATTCACCTTTAATGGGCATAAAAGTATAAAAAGAAAACAGATATTTTAAAAAGCCAATAAAGTGGGGACCAAAGGTCTGAGACCACTAGAGCAAATTGTGCATTTTTCTAAGACATATATTTTTATTATAAATTATATTACAAATAAATCAAGTGGAATACTAATTGGAAAATTAATATTGCAGAGTATCTTAGTATTTCAGATATTTAGTATCTCTTTTAATGACAGTAGCAAGTAAGCTACATGAACAGAATATTTTTAATTAATGTAATTTTTCAAAATCCTAAAAGTCTAGATTGAAAGAACAATCTCAGACTTTTAGAACACACTTTATCTGTAAGGCAAAGTCTTACAAAGTATTAAACATTTATTTATTATTTAATGTCATATCAGCTATTTTCATGGCAAACTTGTAGCATAAATTAATTATAACAAGAAGTTATAATTCATAATTTTTTATAAAACTTCAATACAGGTAATAATTTAACAATGTTTTTACAACAATATAAAAGAATACAGCAATAATATAAGCCTTTCAGTCTGATATTAGACTATTGGAGAAATCTTTTTTAATATGTCCATTAATAAAATTTATTGCGAAGCATTCAGAGTAGTGCAAAACACATGTAATCTTATCTAAGAGCAGCTGGGTATCACAGTCATGTTCTATAACTGCTGCAGGTGGTTGCACAAACTAACTGTTATATAAGCAGGGTTGCGAGGGTTACTTTTAAAATGTATTCTGTTACAGTTACAAATTACTTCATTAAAAAAAGCATTCAGTAACGAAATCCAAGTACCACTTTTTTACACCACTAGGGCCGGGCTTCGGGTAAATTTTCACGTCATAGTTCAGACGCGGGCCAGGCCTCTGGCCTGTTTTAGGCTTCTCCTTATTTTTATATTTTAGATATCCATCAATTAGTGATGAAATTTTTTTTGCTGCGCTGGTGGAAACAACACAAGACCGTGCTACCACAACTGTCAAGAGTGGCTCGACAGTGTTTGTCCAGCTGCAGCAGCATGTGTGCAGTCAGCGCAGCTGAAGAGACCTGCGTTCAAATGCACGCATAAAGCTTGCCACAAAGCCCCAGCAAAAGTAATTACCATGAATGTGTCAGGGGGAAATAGTAAGGAGATATTTGAATTATTTACTAATAAACGAGTGTTTTCTGAGTCGGTGTCGCAAGGATGAAGTTGTCAATCCTGACTTGCCATCTCCTCATTAGACGTGCCTTTAGAGAGAAGTGCATCTCTATGAATTATGATTATGATCATAATGAAAGAGTTTTTGTTTTTGATTTGTTTTATTTCGTTAAGTAGTAATTTAAAGCTTTCTATATATATATATATATATATATATATTTATCATGTCTGTGAGGCATCTATTCTCTGAGTTTCGGTTCATTTTTGTGAAGCGCTCCTGTAGAAGAAGAAGAGACGGCAGAAAGCACATCATGTTTGTTTTCTTTATTTTATAAAAGCACAACGTTTTGTTGATATTGTGAGTGCACACAAATAAAAGTAGATTCTTTACAGTTCCGAATGATGTATTACTCTTACCTTTATGAGCAAATATGACTGCGTATCCACTGAAAAAATGCAAGTGATTGCGCTGGCGCCTCCATGTCCTACAAAGCGCGCTTTAGTTGCACTCCGCACAAACTATTGGATACAGCACACATTTATCTAGGTTTAACGTTTAAACATTGTTATATGCTTGAACTGTTTTATATCTATAGATTTTATTTTAGGTGTTAGTGATGATTTGAGAAGGCTAAATTGATCCAACATAGGCTATGAGCAGCTTACTGTCTGCCGCTGGCCGCTTGGTCGTTACTTTAAAAAACAAAAACTTGTAACGAACAAAAAAATGCTCCAAACGTTTTTCTAAATTAACTTAATAAAAAAAAGGAAACAAAATATAATAACTTTGCCATTACATACAAAAAGGAACAATTTTAATAGCTGAAACTAGTAGTATAAGCTGTTTTGGGAGAAGGGGGAAAAAAAGACGGACTCGGGCCGGTAATTCTGATAAACTGTCGGACACGGGCCGGGCTAGGGCCTATATTTGAATCCCGTGCAGGGCTCTACCAGGAACTATGATGAAGCAGCGCTAAATAGCATTATGTCAAAATACTAATTTTATTTAATTTTAAATTAAACAAATGTAATGCTGATAGTATTCCCAATGCTCCAAACGTTTTTCTAAATTAACTTAATAAAAAAAAGGAAACAAAATTTAATAACTTTGCCATTACATACAAAACGGAACAATTTTAATAGCTGAAACTAGTAGTATAAGCTGTTTTGGGAGAAGGGGGAAAAAAAGACGGACTTGGGCCGGTAATTCTGATAAACTGTCGGACACGGGCCGGGCTAGGGCCTATATTTGAATCCCGTGCAGGGCTCTACCAGGAATTATGATGAAGCAGCGCTAAATATACAGCATTATGTCAAAATACTAATTTTATTTAATTTTAAATTAAACAAATGTAATGCTGATAGTATTCCCACTTTTTACAAAATGTAACTGTAATCTGAATACTTTGTTTTTTGATGTAACCATAACAGATTACAGTTACTAGATTTTTGTATCCTGATTACGTAACGCCGTTACATGTATTCCGTTACTCCCCAACCATGTATATAAACGCAAAGATAGAAATCTCACAACCCTTTAGTTATTCATTCCTCCCTCTCTTTTTCCACCAACATATGCATTCACAGATCAGCACCGCTTCTCTTTCCATCTTTGTCCTCTGGGTATTGTGTATTGTGTAAGGTGAAGGAACACAGCACAGAGCCTCTGGCAGGATTGCAGTGAGACCAGGTGCAGTGAGACCAAAACTGCAGACCAGACCTCCACTATCCCTGCTGAATTTCATATTTAGATATTGTATGGTAATTTTTAAGGGCCTTTGTGGACAAGTGGTTAGCAGAAAAATGAATTACATTTCTCCTAACACATGCAAGTTCCTACAAAGTAGTAGTACCCTGATGAAGCACCTGAAGATTGAACCCGAGAGACTTCACCAATGATATACATCAACCAATCAAAAGCTTCCTTAATGTGTAACATACATGAACATTTGTTAAAACTCCTGTAAGAAGCAGAAGTGCTCTGGGAGGAACACTGAGGCCTCCACCCAGAACACACCTCACATTCCAGCAGCTTTAGTAAGCTGAGGTCGGGACGCCTCATGTGCCATACTGCAAATGATTTTGGGAGTTTCAGCGGAGATGTTGTGCAAGTTTCACTCACTGGTATGTTTAGGTGTGAGGAGACACTGGCCTCTGAGAACATCCAAGACAAGGAATTTAGAAACATGCCAAATGGAGACACGCATATCCTCTTTAAAAATAAACAAAAGATATTGAAAATAGATACAGATAGATACAGATAGATACAAATAGATACAGAATTGGGTGGATAAAAAAGACACTCTAAGTAGAGTTTCAATGCTGAGCAGGGGCGTAAATTTCATCTTAAAAGTTGGGGGGGGGGGACAATAAACAATTTCTTAAGAGCAATTTTTGAAGGGGACACAAATAATACAGCTAAAATTGTACTTGTAAGGACATGTATACACAGAGGAAAGTCTTACTACTACCAGTGTAGCAGACAGCGCTCGTGTCCATTGTAGACATTACTATCCTTCACAGTGTTGCCAAGTCCGCGGTTTTCCTGTGGAACTGGGCTACTTTACCACTGTTGCCGCAGGTTGTTTTTCATGTCCGCGGGTCGAAGCGACCTCAATAACGAGATATTTAGCCCCTGGAATATGATTTTTACAGGGAGACCCCTCGAAACGCGGTAAGTTTGGGCTAGTTTTGAGTAGCAATTGGGCAGGTTTTGTTTGCAACCTGGCAACCCTGTGACGTCAAGCAGGTAACGTTATTATTGCTAACATAGCGGATTCGTCAGAAAATACATTGGCATCATCTGTATTAAAGAGAAAATAATCACTTCATCCGATGTTTAAGTGAATAAAATAGCCTTGAAAGCCTTACTTACTAGTGGTTGACCGATATATCGCCAAGGCAGATAAGTTTTTCCTTTTTTCCTTTTTAACGTAATGAGACTTTGCCCTCAGCCAAAACTATTTACTCTGGAACAAATAATAGATTAATGTAAATAAAGACTACCCGTTATAAACCATGGTATTTTCAGCCCCACCAAAATCTGCGTAGGAAGCATCTTTCTAACTGATCTGTGAACAGTTTTTCATCAGTAAGCACCGATCCTAACTGTTTTTGCAAGACAGGTTTCAGATCAGTGTTAAACAGCCTGTGCGTGTGTGTGTGTGTGTGTGTGTGTGTGTGTGTGTGTGTGTGTGAGAGAGAGAGAGAGAGAGAGCGCTCCCAGTGGACTCTCAGCTCGTTATGATCAGTGTTGAGTGAAGTAAGCTTGGCTGAACTCTGTGAATAAGACTACATGGGCAAGAACACACACACTTTGACTATGCACACTGATACACATTTCCACATGAAATGTAAAAAGTCATTATTTCTGACTAACTAGGAAACACCCACACACACAACGCACCCAGTGTCCTCTGTCCTAATCTCTCTGACCCAGATCATCTGACCCCTTCCCCATCATCCATAAGGCAGACCAGCTAAATTAAGGACACACACAGACAGGCAGTGCCAGGCAGCCCAATGCTGCAGCTGCTCCCCCTGCTGGCGGCAATGCGTGAAACACTGAGCATATTATACAACCAAGGACACCTTGAAAGTACAAATCCTCATTAAGTCTTAAATTTGTTGTGATATGACCAATAAAAAGAAATCATGTGTTAAACTGAAAGCTGGAGAGGTGGAAAAGCAAACCATGTGCTGTTTTTGTATAAATTCAAAGAAAAGAGAGACACTAAACTTACATTTGGCGTTTGATGTATTCTTTAAGTAAACTCTCCTCAATCGTATACATCTGCATCCGATTGCCGTCGTCGTAGTAATAGACCATGTTAGTGCCGAACTCGGCTGGAACTGTGGACCCATCCAGGTAAGAGTCCCGGTAACTGTGGGAGTAGTCATAGCGACCTAAAATAAACGAGAGATGATATAATAAGTTAAAACATGATGTATATTTCTATACATACACTTGACACTGAATAAGTGAAAATTAAACCCTAAAACGAAGTTGTATGACAATCTATTTTAACGCTTTACACTGAAGACTGATTTTAAAGTTTAAAATGACACTGATTCTAATCGCTTTTAGTTGTTTTTACCTGGATAAGCTTAATATCAAGCCCTGGGTAACCTTTATGTTGCCTTAACACATAAAAAAATTTTTTTTGGAAAGTTCTTCAAGGAAAGGAAATTGAGTGAATTTTATTTACTAGAATGCCATAAAGACACAAACACACACACACACTTCAATTAATTCATTGTAAACATAGTCTGACTGTGAGAATGAATGTTTAGGTTGTTTAGGGATGTTTATTGGTTACCTCGGCCACGACCTCTGCCTCGGCCGCGACCTTTGCCCCTGCCCCTGAGGCCTCCGCGGACATTGCTGCCCTCGCTGCGAACGCTCGCTGTGTCATCAAATAAATCTCTATCTCTTCGCCAGCCTGAGGAACACACAAAAGAAAAGGACAAAATAAGTACTCAAGTGTAAAATATTTACAGTCATCTTGAATTAAATAATTAGCAAATAAGGAACCATTTAATTAAGTAATCAGTATTGTGTAACACTCCAAGGATATTGAGTGTCTGAGTGTGTGTGACTATGCGCACATGTGTGTATGTGTTAAGACATGCGTGTGTGATTTAAAGGATTTACATATCTGAAACCCGCCCAGGCATCATGAGAATTTCTAAGCTCTCAATTCTTTCAGTGTATTGTAGCTGGAGGCTGCTGCTGGTACATGTGTGATCATGTTCAACTGTACACATTTTTTTGTATAAGTGTTATGAATGTGTGTTGCGTAATTTTTTTCCCCACTTCCACTTTCCAAACCTTTTTTTCATCTAAAGAAATGAGTAGTACTTTTGACAAGTTTGTTTAACCATTTGATACATTACATTCACCAAAGTGGACAGATGTTTAAAAGCCATTTTTATATAAAACCATGATCCGCACTCAACAAAAATAGTGGTTTTATAAACTAAGTAATTTAATAGATTAACACACCAAAATAAAATATTACGTGACAAAAGAGCGCGGTGCAAACGGCTTTGTAAAAGCCATTTTTAACCATTCAGGGTTTTAAGTTACATGGGTAATTACCTTTGACCCTTACCCTTACCTTTGACCCTTAAACTCTACATGACTGTTCACTTTACATGCCATTGGGTAGTTGTTGTTTTTTTAATCAAAATACATTATTTTGCAAACAAATTTGAGCGATAATTGTCTTTTTTTAACAATTAATCCATCTACAGGCTAAAAGGATCACTTCAGTGAGTGTGTAATGATCACTGATATGAGACTAAGAACCTAATTATATCTGAGTTCCAGCAATGCTGTTTTATTCCACATAGGGGTGGTTTCCCATCATGATGATGAATGCTGGGTAACTCCTTATTATTGGATGTGTTCTGTTGCAGAATAAATTATTCATGAGTATTAATGCACCTGCAAATAGGACATTTTTACAATGGCTTCAGTAACCAATAACTTTTGCATGATGCTGCATTCATGCCAACAGGAATTAGTATAAAGCCCAACGGCCACACTTTCACGAACTGTGAATGGAGTTGTATACACAGTATATAGCATACAGTACTGAAAACAGTGTATTATTTGATCAGACTGCCAAAATTTAAAGGCATTTTTACACAAAATTGGATCAAAAAGGCAAAGTAACTGTGCTTATTTCCAACAAGAAAGCTGTTCAAGCAGCTCTGAACATGCAATGTAAAAAATGAAGAGGTTATTATGTCCACAATGTAGCATACTACTCTCTTAAATTGGAGGCAGCATATAGTATATACCGCACAGAACACAGTAACCAGTAAGCTAGTATTCCATTCTTTACACAGTCATGAACATCAAATATGGATATACATTGTGACTGTGAATGCCGGTTTATGTGTGTTAAAGGTTTAGTTCACCCAAACATGTAAATTAGACTGTGTTTTACTCACCCCAGAGGCATCCTAGGTGTATAGGACTTTCTTCTTTCAGACGAATCCAGTCGGAGTTATATTAAAAATTATCCTGGCTATTCCAAGCTCTGTCATTGCAGTCAGCGGGTGTTGCAGTGCTTCAGTTCAAAAGAAGTTAAATAAAAAGCGCCCATCCATAAAAAAAAAAAAGTGTCTCACATGGCTCCGGTGGGTGAACAAAGGCCTCTTGTTGCGAATCTATGCATTTTTGTAAGAAAAATATCCATATTCAAAACTTAATAATCACTTTAATCTAGCTTGCGCCAACAGTTGTACGTGGAAGCAGCATGAGGTCAGTGCTGCGCATGTGCCGGTGAGTCTCGTGAAAACTAATGTTTGTTTACAGGAGGAAAGGAAGCAAATTTTCCTTACTTTAGCAAAGGAAAACCAGTCTCCTCTTGGCTTATATCGAGATCCTCCGACATTCTTCTTTACAAATCCTCGTTTTGTACTTCTAATTAGTGACCGTTGTTTTGTTTTGATCTCTCCCCTGCGCTTATGCGTTTGTCACTTCTGAGCAGCGCATGCGCAACGCTGACCTCATACGTCATCCGCCCGGAACTGCTTCCATTTACAACAGTGAGCACAAGCTAGATTAAAGTGATATTACATTTTTAATATGGTTATTTTTCTTACAAAAACGCATTGATTCGCTACAGGAGGACTTTGTTTAACCCCCGGAGCCATGTGAGACACTTTTTTTATGGATGGGCACTTTTTATTTGACTTCTTTTGGACTGAAGCACTGCAACACCCGCTCACTGCAATGATAGAGCTTGGAATAGCCAGGACCATTTTTAATATAACTCCGACTGGATTCGTCTGAAAGAAGAAAGTCATATGCACCTAAGATGCCTTGGGGGTGAGTAAAACACAGCCTAATTTTCATTTTTGGGTGAACTAACCCTTTAATGTTGTCAGTCTGTCTCACCTCCTCTCCTGTGGGTGGCACTGTTGTGCATTTCCACTCCATCCTCTGTCTCCTGCTCACTCGAAAGTCCTGTGATCGGATCCGATTGCGCCTCCCTGTTCTCCTTACTGTCACTCCCATCACTTCCGCTCTCCTTCTCTCTCTTCTCTCCCCCGCGATCCTTCTTCCTCTCCCACCGTCCAGACGTCCCTTTCCTCACCTGCACGTTTATCACATTCTGCTGCTGCTGAGGGGCACAATCAAATCAATCTCTCAGTCAATTAAACCTGAACTTAGCAGAACGAAGCCAGCAGTCCAGTCAGTGAAAACCAACACAGATACATTTCGCCCACAAGTCTGCAGGCAATAATGTACAGTATTTGAAAAATAATGTGTTTTTTGAACATTAAAGCATGTCAACATATTCTGTTACACCAAATACACAAAATAATGATCTTTAAAAAAGCATCATATGACCCCTTTAAAGTGGAAATCAGTTTACTAAATAATGTAAACTTGACTGACTGCTTCACTTCCACTTTAAAGGGATATTTATGTTGTTTATTATTTATATTTATCATTTTTGTGCAATTACTTGCCTGTCAGTTGAGTTTGTGGCTAAACATTTTGCAGTGTTTACATGTTGTTTATTACTGCATAAAATGTATTAAAATAGATGTTTAATTTCATAAAGTACAAGTTGATTTCAAAATGCACCTACTTTTTTGCATTTTGTGTTTTTCAGTTGAATAAAATACTATTTTTCCCTATATATTTCATCACTGAGGATTTCTTTTAAAAAGTCTAAAAATCTCGTCTCGTTCTCGTGAACCCCGTCTCGTGTCTTGTCTCATCTCATGGGATAAGTGTCTCGTCACACCTCTAGTGTATAATTGTAACAGTTCATTATTGGAGCTGAGCTGAATGAGAGAGAGAGCCAGAGAGAGAGAGAGATGCAAAGCATGTGCAGAGCAGGGGGACGCGAGGAACAGGATTGAGAACCGCTGCTTTAGAACAATGATTTTGAAACTTGTGAATCCATTAGAATCATTAGAAGACAGAATCGCGATTCATATATGAATAGATTTTTACGTGCACCTCTACTTTTCTCTTCCTCTTATCTAAAGCAGCGCAGCATGGCCTCGTCCCCTTTGCTGCCTTTTCCCGAGGGTGGGGTTTATCTGGGTTTGTTGTGTCATGAACCCGGGAAGTA
Source organism: Sinocyclocheilus grahami (assembly GCF_001515645.1). Lineage (NCBI taxonomy): Eukaryota > Metazoa > Chordata > Actinopteri > Cypriniformes > Cyprinidae > Sinocyclocheilus > Sinocyclocheilus grahami. The sequence continues at coordinate 2,281,628 of NW_015505183.1, forward strand.
ACTTGTTGTAGTCCCTATGAGCCGTTTTTGTAGGCATTAAACTGCCAGAATTTTAAAAGACGTTATCTCTGTTTGCATTGAACTTTCAGCTTCGTAACTTTGCAGATATTGTTTTTTGCAGCAACATTACACACTAACTAACGTTAAAAAAGTGAAATCGCAATGAACCACCCCTTTAAAAACATTTTTTTTCTTCCATGGAACACCAAAGAAGATGTTTAACTGAACGTCCAGGCTGCACTTTCCCATTCAATGAAAGTAAATCGGATCTATACAATCATGGTAAAAAATACTCCATATTATTTGTGCGCTATAATCCAAGTCTTTTCAAGAAACATGTTGTATGCGCACAAATACATGATTTGAACAGTGTTGGGGAAAGTTTTAAAAGTAATGCATTACAATATTGTGTTCCTCCATAAAAAAGTAACTATTTATTACAGTACTTTTTATGGAAATTAATGCTTTGCGTTAACTTTTGCATTACTTTTGGGCTTGCTTATTTGTTTTATAATTTATATAGGCCTACTTGCTTTATTGCTTTACAAATAACAAAAAACCCAAAAGTTATATATTTGTCAACTGTAAAAGCCATTTCACACCAAAAGTGAAATTAATAAGCCTCAGACTAAAGGAAGTGCCTCTGCACCTCGCTCCCAATTTCTCTCAACTTGGGGACAGTTAAGGTGTTAGTGAATAAATGGGAAAACAAAGTAATGCGTTATTTTACTAGTTACTTGTAAGTCCCAATCTTAGTAAATGTCCTTTTGCCTTTCACAGAAGAAGAAAAAAACAATCATGAGGCTCTGGAAAGTCAAGAGGGTGAAGAATGCCAGGATTTATTTCATTTTATAAATGTATAAATCTTTTTTTATTTTATGTTATATTTCTTGAACTATTCCTAAAACATTTTTGACTTGTAGACACCCACCTTCCAAGTTTATATCTGCATATCTAAAATAAATTAAATTCCATATTTTCTGATGTTTCAAGAAAAAAATCATATTCGTTATAGAAATTGCCATGATTTTTAAACTTCGCTCATATACAGCATCCAGGTCTTCCAAGACTAAAGTAACAAATTAAAATTAGAAATATTAATATGAGACCATTAGTAACAGTAGAAATCATACACAGCAGCTCTTCCGTTTCAAGCTGAACATACTAAGAAATTAGTAATTATTATAATGTCCCACATCAAAATCACATGGTAATAAAATGTGTCACTGTTTTCATTATGTAAATCAAATAATAAAGGCCTGAAAAAACTGAATTTTTTTTTATACAAAACAGCTAGATTTAAATTGAAATGCAGTGTCTTCCTCACCTCCTTATTGGCGATTTCTCCAGGGGTAGGCCAGTTTGTGATGTCACTGAAGTCACTCGACTGCAAAAGGGAACGAAGGAAAAGAAGAAACAAAAGTTACATCTGTATTGAAAGTTCCCATCCTTCATCATGATCTATTAATTACTACAACAGCCAATTCCTGTGTTAGGAAATAAGTGGGAAACGCAGAAAACTAACACCACCTTATTTGATTTGAACAAACAGAAAAATAAAAAAAGACAACATTATTTCCTAATGACTGTCAAACTGAAAAGCAATGCGCAGATGCATGCTCTCTCAATGTCCAGTTTGAATGATTTATGAAAAGGTAGCTGCTCCACTCCACTGACTTCTGTTCATCAAATACTCCTCATGTCGAGTTTCCATCTACACGACAACTTCGTCAGTATTCAACATAGGGCTGGGTTTTGACACAAATTTCACGATTCGATTCGATTCTCATTCACAAGCTTGCGATTCGATTAGATTACAATTAGATTCAATATCGATTATTTTGGATATATATCAGGTACAGTACATGCCAAATTTTCTCAAGGAAAAAAGATTTCAAATCTGTAAAATATACATGAGAGTCAGTTGGTACTACGTTACTATAATACTGAAGGTTAAAATGGACTGATTTGTTTAAATTTCACTTAATGAAGTTTTTAAAATAATAAAGTCACAATTACATAATAATATTTCTACTTCAATTCGTTTTTTTTTTATATAAATGGTGGCTGTCATAAAAACTTGATGAATTTATTCAAACATAAATTAAACATTGAAGAACAGTCAAATTTATAATGAATATGTTATATGGTGCATATATTTAGCAACATGCCCCTCTCTACAGTTTATTTTTCAGCTGACTAATGAGTTTATGGTCACCAAATATGTTTTTCTGAGGTAAATGTGACTAGTGGTCGACCGATATTGTTTTTCTGACAGCCGATGCCAATGCCGATATCTTGGAAAGCAGGGTGGCTGATGGCCGATATAATTTTATTTAATATTTAAGAAATTTGAAATTATTTGAAAATGGATTAAAAAAAATTAATGTGTAAAATAAACATGCTTATACTTTAAATGGCAAAGTATTTTTCACAAATAAACAAATATTTAATAAAACTATAATTAAAAAACATTGTAACCAACAGGGCACTCAGTATTCTGGGAAGTTTGTGTGCATTGGGAATCACATTTTTTCAAATAAAGCCAAGGTAACACTCATTTTACATACAGCACACAGTGAAAATGACATGAATATGACATTGGGCAAAGAATGAAGAGCAGCATAATTTGAAATCATGAGTTTAAAGTTTGTCGATCGCGCGTCTCAATGAAGCTGAACTCTCCTCCTGTCCGTATTCAATTCGCACGGGCCGACCTTCACACAGAGTACACACGATCGTGCAGGATACAAATGCACACTTCATAAGATCTCACAGCTGGATTCGACTAATGGCGCTTTTCCACTGCATGGTATGGCACGGTACGGCTCGGTACGGTTCACGTTTTGGGGGTTTTCCACTGGGTACAGTACCTGGTACCTGGTTCTTTTTTAGTACCACCTCGGTTGGGGTTCCAAGTGAACCGTACCATTACCAAAACGTGACGTGTAAACTCTGCTGATCACGGATTGGCCGAATCACGGATTGGAGAATCGTCACTACCTGCGTCACTGAACTTGCGACACAAACCGCTAGATTTAAATCAGCACAGCCAGCGAAGGATCAAACGCAACTGTTTTGAACGAGCGCACCTTTTTTAACAACCAAAAAGTTTTGTTGTCTGTTGCAGAAGAACAGACGTTCCTCTCATTGATAGCAGAGGAGCGGATACAGCGAGAGCTTGATGGGGCGACACGGAATGAAAATTTTTTTTAAGGAGTCGTGGTAGTAGAGGCGGCGCAACTATAACGACATGTGAATAATCCCGCCCACTCTAAAGCGGTACTGAACTGCAGTGGAAACGCAAACCGTGACGAGTCGAACCGTGCCGTGCCGTACTGAGCCGAGTCGTACCACGCAGTGGAAAAGCGGCATAAGTTTGCAAGGTTTTTGAAATTAGATGTTCATTAGTCATTCAAAGATTTGTTTAAATTATATAAATGCGTATTTGCTGAATGCTGACGGCAAATGAGAAAGTATTATAATGTTTCCCTTTCTATTACTAACAATATAAAAGCAATCGTTATAATACTTTTTTGTATACATTTTTATTCATTTGTTTAACAGTTCTATCTGATTATTAGACAGACTTCTGCCCGTGGACAGCACTGTTAATGACAACATCGAACAAGAGGGAGAATGTGAGCACTGTGTTCAGGAGCTGCCACTCTCAGTGCAGTCAAAATAAAAGTCCCGCCACAAACGCATCGACCAAACAGAAAAACTTATCGGCCAATGCCGATATTTGAAAAATGCCAAATATCGGCCGATATATCGGCATTGGCAATATATCGGTCGACCACTAAATGGGACGTTACGTGACATTGTTTACAAGCCATTATATTGACGTCTGCGCAGCTGAAACACTGATTGAGCGAATACGGATTGTAAAGTTGTAATCTTTCTTTTAACTTAACTTCGGATGTTTATTCATGTTTATTTTGTGCTGAAACTGGTATTAATATGGAGGAGATCACGTGCGCTATGCGCTACAGCGCGATCTATTACTCCACATTAAACAGCGCCAATACGGCATTTATTGTTTGAATACTGTACAATACAATGGACAGAATTTGCAATCTGAGACTTTGTTTCATATTAAAAGTACCAAAGCACAATGCTTATTGTGATATATTGGATGGGAAGTAGGCCTGTCGCAATAATCAATATATCGACTTATTGGGCAAAATATATGTACATGACCTCAATAATTTTTGGTGACGCAATATATCACCAATTATATTTACTTCAAAAATAATGTCACCATGTTTTGTACGTTCCACTTACGCCTGTGTCTTTTGCAGCTTCTCGTATATAACGTGGTGTAGTCATGAGGTGCTAGTTCAAATTAAAAAAATTCTTCTACAAAGTTTAATCTGCAGATATGGCCTTGTTTAGGGAGCTGTGCCTTTGTGTATACAGACATGTTTTTCAGCAATAGTGTGCAACTTTAATTTACAGAGAAAAAAGGTCTGGGAAAAATCTGTAGATGGAAAAATCTCCAAATCTCCATTTTGTGCATTTTTCTTTTTTTCTACTTGTTACTTTTAGTTAGAAAATGTTTATTTACTATTTATTCAAGTATTCAAGTTTATCTAAGATTTTGATACTTAATTGCCATGATCTAAATATTCTTCAAAATTAAAAGTTTGTTGTCATTTGAAAGTGTGTAGGCCTTCTTGCATTATTATGCTGTTACATTATGATGATATATTCAGTGGCATAAAATGGTCTTTAAAATGACAATATTATTGCTTAACGCAATTATTTCTGGGGCAATATATCGCACAACAAAAAGTTGTTATCGTGACAGGCCTAATGGGAAGTGCCCTTCAGTGTTCCGTCCATTAACTGAAAACAGGCTAGATTAATCGATTCTTGGGATTTAAGAACTGATATCGTTCCGAAAAAAATGAGAATCGATTAATATCGAGATATCGATATTTTTTACCCAGCCCTAATTTAACACACAAAACATTATTTGGACGCCATGGGGGAAGTGTGGCTGTTCCTTCCTCAGAGATCATTTCACCTTCTATTACCGGAGGAACGTCAATCATTCCTCAAGCCGCAAAGCAACCTAGAATTCCAAGCGGCGTATCGGATTCCACTATCGTCCAGAAATGGGTCCTGGGTGTCCCAGATGCTAAAGCTAGACCGTAGAAACTGAATTTGTAAGGCAGTGCCTTGGAGTTAAAATGGTGTAACCAACGTCGTGAACTAACAAGGCTGACCAAAACAAACCAAACATGTCACATTCCTTTAAAAAAAAATTTATGCGTGAGGAATGAGCATAGAATAACATGCTAGGGGTCACGAATGTACAAGGGAACCTGTCGAGTGTTGTATGTGTCAGTAAGTGGAGACAAACTAACATGCCTTGGAGTCAGTCATGGGGACAACTCTACTGCCCCCTTTAGGACTGAATTTGAGCCCTCTATGTGCTCTCTCTGGAATTGTAAAGTTGTAATCTTTCTTTTAACTTAACTTCGGATGTTTATTCATGTTTATTTTGTGCTGAAACTGGTATTAATATGGAGGAGATCACGTGCGCTATGCGCTACAGCGCGATCTATTACTCCACATTAAACAGCGCCAATACGGCATTTATTGTTTGAATACTGTACAATACAATGGACAGAATTTGCAATCTGAGACTTTGTTTCATATTAAAAGTACCAAAGCACAATGCTTATTGTGATATATTGGATGGGAAGTAGGCCTGTCGCAATAATCAATATATCGACTTATTGGGCAAAATATATGTACATGACCTCAATAATTTTTGGTGACGCAATATATCACCAATTATATTTACTTCAAAAATAATGTCACCATGTTTTGTACGTTCCACTTACGCCTGTGTCTTTTGCAGCTTCTCGTATATAACGTGGTGTAGTCATGAGGTGCTAGTTCAAATTAAAAAAATTCTTCTACAAAGTTTAATCTGCAGATATGGCCTTGTTTAGGGAGCTGTGCCTTTGTGTATACAGACATGTTTTTCAGCAATAGTGTGCAACTTTAATTTACAGAGAAAAAAGGTCTGGGAAAAATCTGTAGATGGAAAAATCTCCATACAAGTTCTTTGTGCATTTTTCTTTTTTTCTACTTGTTACTTTTAGTTAGAAAATGTTTATTTACTATTTATTCAAGTTTTTTAAGGTATCTAAGATTTTGATACTTAATTGCCATGATCTAAATATTCTTCAAAATTAAAAGTTTGTTGTCATTTGAAAGTGTGTAGGCCTTCTTGCATTATTATGCTGTTACATTATGATGATATATTCAGTGGCATAAAATGGTCTTTAAAATGACAATATTATTGCTTAACGCAATTATTTCTGGGGCAATATATCGCACAACAAAAAGTTGTTATCGTGACAGGCCTAATGGGAAGTGCCCTTCAGTGTTCCGTCCATTAACTGAAAACAGGCTAGATTAATCGATTCTTGGGATTTAAGAACTGATATCGTTCCGAAAAAAATGAGAATCGATTAATATCGAGATATCGATATTTTTTACCCAGCCCTAATTTAACACACAAAACATTATTTGGACGCCATGGGGGAAGTGTGGCTGTTCCTTCCTCAGAGATCATTTCACCTTCTATTACCGGAGGAACGTCAATCATTCCTCAAGCCGCAAAGCAACCTAGAATTCCAAGCGGCGTATCGGATTCCACTATCGTCCAGAAATGGGTCCTGGGTGTCCCAGATGCTAAAGCTAGACCGTAGAAACTGAATTTGTAAGGCAGTGCCTTGGAGTTAAAATGGTGTAACCAACGTCGTGAACTAACAAGGCTGACCAAAACAAACCAAACATGTCACATTCCTTTAAAAAAAAATTTATGCGTGAGGAATGAGCATAGAATAACATGCTAGGGGTCACGAATGTACAAGGGAACCTGTCGAGTGTTGTATGTGTCAGTAAGTGGAGACAAACTAACATGCCTTGGAGTCAGTCATGGGGACAACTCTACTGCCCCCTTTAGGACTGAATTTGAGCCCTCTATGTGCTCTCTCTGGAATGTCCCGCTGAGGTAAAAGTCAAAAACTCATGTGCTGACTCTGTTGACTATCACCCACACAAAAGACAGAACAGAGCGAACAAATATCCACTTAAATACAAACACAAGCCAATCTGCTCAATGACTGGCTGCTGCTGACCTCTGATCCAGTACATCCAGATTCTGTTACACAAACAGACTGGAGGAAAAAACTGCCGATTTACACAAATAGACAGATAAAAAAATATATATATATATAATCCATCCATATGGATTTATATAGTATCTATAATTAATGGCAGGGATTAAATTTTATGACTTCATCTCCATTAAACAAATAATGCAGGTCGCAGCTCCACTGTTGGTGATCCACTGCATAAAAATTACTTACCTTACTGGTCTTCCTGGATCTGGGTTTGCTGACACGGACAACTTTGGTAGGACTCTGGGGTTCTGAGGACAGAACAAAAACAAGAGAGTGATTATGCTTGATGTAGTTCATTAGAGAAAGAAAGAGAGAAAGAAAGAAAGAGAGAGAGAAAGAAAGAGAGAGTGCTTAAATGCTCAAAATAAAAAGCTAAAACCACACCGTCACATAATTTTACTATATTTAATTCAGCTTTCAAGGGCACTTTGGTTGCTTTCATTGACTATAACTGACACTGAATGAACACTTCAGACATTCAGAAATACAGTTAGCCTAACTGTACTTGTGCATTTACACAATGACTTTATTGATCATTCATTCACACAACATATTGAAGCCAGTCACAATCACTGTACACACCTCCACAGAGGAAGAACTCTGGATTTTCAGTCGATATGGAGCTAGTTTCATCTTTTCTAGTGGACACGTGCAGTATGACCTGAACTTTCTAAGTTTAAAGGGGTCCTATTATGCTCTTTTACAAAGTCTTGATTTTGTTTTGGGGGTGTACTAGAACATGCTCTCATACTAGGCTGTTCGAAAAACACATTATTTTTCACATATTTTACATTATTAGAACACCTCGCTCCCCAGTCTGGCATGAACGACTCGAATAGTTCCTGTATCAAATGAAGGCCCGCCTTCTGAAATACGAAATGTGCTGTGATTGGTTAGCTGGGCCAGTGTGTGCTGTGATTGGCAGCACTTGGTGACCTGGTCGGGAAATGTCATGCCCCTTACCATAACCGCCTGCTAGCTTCAGTGTAAATATTGCATCAATATCAAATCAATTTGAGCGTGATTTAAACCCGGATGTTGTAACCACTCTAAGTACGTCTGCCTTGGGGAAACTAGCGCGTCTCCGACATAGTGATAACACTCGTTGCCTTCTCTAGTGCAGCTTAACCAGGTCTCGTCCCATTCATCGATATTTGTGATTTCACAAATCCTGGAAAATATGCACTGTAGTCCAAACGAGTCGTTCGTTGTAGTTTTTGAAAAGTGATTTCTGTTCAATAAAATATCTCCTTTTGAAGTGGACTTTGAGCTTTGCAGATCTTTTTTATGCTCAAACAGCAACATTACAGACTAACTAAAGTTGGAAAAGTGAAAAAGCATAATAGGACCCCTTTAACTAAAGTGATAATGACTCTTTGAGGGCATTTACACATTAAACCAACTCCTACATATTACACACGCATCCGTACAGTAACCCACCTGTTAAAACTATTTCAAACAGGAAAGACTTGTGCAATGTCAAAGCAATGCTTTATAACACTTGGTAAAACACCTTTCCAGGCTTTTCGCAGGGCACACTACACATTATTTCAAAATGGCTGTTAAATACATGAGCACAGTGTCTGGATTATCTATAAAACAACTCCAGGCTACAAAGTTTAGTTAATTAATAGCTCAAACTATGACCATAAATATTGCATTTCTTTATTCACGTGACTCATGTATGAACACTGGATTTTCATCCTCCGGGTATCACAGATCTGCACTTAAAATCTACAAACGTCTCTCTTTCTCTCTCTGTGTGTCCAGTGTGGCAGGTCAATACGGACTAAGTGCTGTGGTCAATTATCTGGGAACAGCTTCACTTAGATTGTAAAGCCACACGCCAGCACCTGCACAGCAAGGTCATGCATCCACATGCGTAAAACATTAACTTCCTCTGCAAGATGGAGCAGCATACAACATTTCTATGAGGGCCAGTGAAAGTGGTATTCTAAACGGTGTTTAGTGTCCAGCAGCAGTGAGCGTGCAGTCAGCGCAGCTGAACAGTTCTGTGTTCAAATGCAGACAATAGGCTAAAGCTTGCCGCAAAGCACCGGCAAAAGTAATTACCATGAATGTGTCAGAGGGGAAATAGTAAGGAGATATTTGAATTATTTACTAATAAACTAGTGTTTTCTGAGTCTGTGTCACAAGGATGAAGTTGTCGATCCTGACTCGCCATCTCCTCAGACGTGCCTTTAGAGAGTAGTGCATTTTTACGGATTATGATTATAATGAAAGAGTTTTAGTTTTTGATTTGTTTTATTTAGTTAAGTAGTAATTTAAAGCTTTCTATATATATATATTTATCATGTCTGTGAGGCATGTATTCCCTGAGATTCGGTTCATTTTTGTAAGCGCTCCTGTTCAAGACGAGACGGCAGAAAGCGCATCGTGTTTGTTTTCTTTATTTTAATAAAGCACAACGTTCTGTTGATATTGCAAGTGCACACAAATTCAATTCAATTCAAGTTTATTTGTATAGCGCTTTTCACGAAACAAATCATTGCAAAGCAACTTTACAGCAAATTAAGTTTCTACAATATTTAAAAAAAAATGTAACTGCTGGTTTCATTTGGCCAGAGAACTGGCCTCCAGACTGAGCCCGGCCCCTCCCACGGCCCCCTCTCCACTCTGTCACCGATGGAGCCCCGGCCCCCCGCCGCCGTCGCCCCCGGCACCTAACCTCCAGCGATATCGTCGACCTGATTGCAAATGATTGCACAGATACCATTTAAACTGAACCGAGCTGGATGACGACATCACTGAATCCAATGATGAACTGCCCTCAACTGAAAATTAAGTGTTCACCATTGTCATCCTGCACCACTGACTCACTATTCTCCCAACCAATGCTGCACAGCTGCCCCCGACACAATCTGTATTGTTAAAAGTGCTACACAAATAAAGGCTTGACTTGACTTGACTTAGGAGCTCAACTTCGTTTAACTGAAATAGTCAAGTCAAGTCAAGTCACCTTTATTTATATAGCGCTTTTAACAATACAGACCGTGTCAAAGCAACTGAACAGCATCAACCAGGAAAACAGTGTCAACAATGCAAAATGACAACAGCAAACACCAACCTCCCAGCCAAAGACAGTTCATCATTGAACCCAGTGATGTCAACATCCAGCTCAGCTCTACAAATAAAAGTAGACCCTTTACAGTTCGGAATGATGTATTACTCTTACCTTTATGAGCAAATATGACTGCGTATCCACTGAAAAAAATACAAGTGATTGCGCTGGCGCCTCCATGTCCTACAAAGCGCGCTTTAGTTCCACTCCGCACAAACTATTGGATACAGCGCACATTTATCTAAGTTTAATGGTTAAACATTGTTATATGCTTGAACTGTTTTATATCTATAGATTTTATTTTAGTCAAGTCATGATGATTTGAGAAGGCTAAATTGATCAAACATAGGCTATGAGCAGCTTACTGTCTGCCACTGGCCGCTTGGTCGTTACTTTAAAAAAACAAAAACTTATATTTAACGACCAAAAAATGCTCCAAACGTTTTTCTAAATTAACGTAATAAAAAAACGAAACAAAATATAATCACTTTGCCATTACATACAAAACTGAACTATTTTAATAGCTGAAACTAGTAGTATAAGCTGTTTTGGGAGAAGGGGGAAAAAAGACGGGCTTGGGACGGTAATTCTGATAAACTGTTGGACAAGGGCCGGGCTAGGGCCTGAACGTCATATATTTGAGGCCCGTGCAGGGCTCTAGCCTGAACATCTTCAAGTGAGTGGCGGGGCAAACTGAAAGTTGATGCCGAAAGTCCAGGCCCAGCACTCTCCTACCTTCACCGCTGCGACTACTCTTGTATGCGTTCCTTCGCTGACATTTTCCACATTTAGTTTTTTCTCCCTTAATAACAAATGTGTCCATTCTGATGCTCAATTTTACCGAACTAATGGCTGCTGATGACTATTTGAATTGAATTATGTCAAAGTGCGCGCTTGTAAGTGTCTGTTAAATGCGTAACGTTAATTAGGCTATGTGAGTACAGGTCTGCTCATGTCTGAAAATAATATACGAAAAACAAAATTATTTTACATAAAAACATTATAGCTTATATTTGTTTAGTACATTTTTAAATTAATGTAAAAACTAAAATGAATTGTAAAACTGAAAGTTGTTTTTAAAATTGTGTTCAGCACAGACATCCCGTGGGCCGCATTTGAATTCGTGATGGGCCGCGGGTTGAGAACCACTGGTCTAGCCTAAAGACAAGAACGTTTAGGAGGTTAGCACAATGTATGTGATACAACCATATGTCTGACTTTTGATGAACGTCAATCCATTCATTGCAACATCGGGGGCTTCACAATTGCACAGGAGGAGTTTAAATTTGTGGTTCTGGAGAAACAATCATGAACAGTCTAAAATTAACATTCTGGCTAGGGCTGTGCGATTAATCGAAATGGTCATTAAAAAAAAGCGTTTTGAGCTTGCGGGATTTCTAAATCGATTAATAGCACGATTTTCCGTGCTCCCTACCTCCCGCAGTATGCTATCCGAACCAATCAGAATGCAGCACGCCTAAATGGAGTACGAGAACAGAACAGACCGGGCGGGCATACAAACGTAACGCCAGGTTCACACATTCCATCTGTGGTGTGTATTTTTTCCGCGCCCATGTTAACGGATCAGAGCGTTCACACTGCACACGATTGCGGTCCGAGAGCGGTGCGTCTGCAGCAGTCATGGTGCGATCGTTTCCGCACGAAGTCTATTTCTGCTGTGCTGCACGCACTGAATTAAAGTGACATTGAAGTGACGCATTATTCGCGGTAAAAATTAACATGGATTGACACGGAAATTTCGTAATTACACCATAAATGCATATAATTAAAGTCTACTGTTTCACAGTCAACACATGGCTTTTTGGCTAGATTTAAAACAAGGAATTTGTTTTTGAAAAACAAGGCAATAATAGATGGCACTCGTGGTGGTAGTTAAACAAAGTTATATTTATTGAGTTTAAACGTGAATGTCTATGAACAATTGTATTACTGTACTGTGATAAAAGAGAATCACAATGCTGAAATAGCATTTTCAGTAACAGCATTTGGATTTGAAATCAAAATAATGGATAAATGTTGTGTTTGTGGTAAGCAGCCGTGGATCAGGAGCGGACTGCAAACGCGTCATCTTCAAGTGAGTGGCGGGGCAAACTGAAAGTTGATGCCGAAAGTCCAGGCCCAGCACTCTCCTACCTTCACCGCTGCGACTACTCTTGTATGCGTTCCTTCGCTGACATTTTCCACATTTAGTTTTTTCTCCCTTAATAACAAATGTGTCCATTCTGATGCTCAATTTTACCGAACTAATGGCTGCTGATGACTATTTGAATTGAATTATGTCAAAGTGCGCGCTTGTAAGTGTCTGTTAAATGCGTAACGTTAATTAGGCTATGTGAGTACAGGTCTGCTCATGTCTGAAAATAATATACGAAAAACAAAATTATTTTACATAAAAACATTATAGCTTATATTTGTTTAGTACATTTTTAAATTAATGTAAAAACTAAAATGAATTGTAAAACTGAAAGTTGTTTTTAAAATTGTGTTCAGCACAGACATCCCGTGGGCCGCATTTGAATTCGTGATGGGCCGCGGGTTGAGAACCACTGGTCTAGCCTAAAGACAAGAACGTTTAGGAGGTTAGCACAATGTATGTGATACAACCATATGTCTGACTTTTGATGAACGTCAATCCATTCATTGCAACATCGGGGGCTTCACAATTGCACAGGAGGAGTTTAAATTTGTGGTTCTGGAGAAACAATCATGAACAGTCTAAAATTAACATTCTGGCTAGGGCTGTGCGATTAATCGAAATGGTCATTAAAAAAAAGCGTTTTGAGCTTGCGGGATTTCTAAATCGATTAATAGCACGATTTTCCGTGCTCCCTACCTCCCGCAGTATGCTATCCGAACCAATCAGAATGCAGCACGCCTAAATGGAGTACGAGAACAGAACAGACCGGGCGGGCATACAAACGTAACGCCAGGTTCACACATTCCATCTGTGGTGTGTATTTTTTCCGCGCCCATGTTAACGGATCAGAGCGTTCACACTGCACACGATTGCGGTCCGAGAGCGGTGCGTCTGCAGCAGTCATGGTGCGATCGTTTCCGCACGAAGTCTATTTCTGCTGTGCTGCACGCACTGAATTAAAGTGACATTGAAGTGACGCATTATTCGCGGTAAAAATTAACATGGATTGACACGGAAATTTCGTAATTACACCATAAATGCATATAATTAAAGTCTACTGTTTCACAGTCAACACATGGCTTTTTGGCTAGATTTAAAACAAGGAATTTGTTTTTGAAAAACAAGGCAATAATAGATGGCACTCGTGGTGGTAGTTAAACAAAGTTATATTTATTGAGTTTAAACGTGAATCTGTCTATGAAAGATTGTATTACCGTACTGTGATAAAAGAGAATCACAATGCTGAAATAGCATTTTCAGTAACAGCATTTGGATTTGAAATCAAAATAATGGATAAATGTTGTGTTTGTGGTAAGCAGCCGTGGATCAGGAGCGGACTGCAAACGCGTCCTGTGCGAAAGCAAAATGAGTCCGTGCTGCTTCTGCACCGCATACACGTACTGTATACGCACCGCAGACGGAGTACGTGTGAATTTGGCGCAACAAATCTGGTTCAACATCTGAGGCAACGCCACAAAGAGCTCTATGACCAATGCATGGCTAAAAAAAATCCCTGGACACGGGATTTTTTTTTCTGCCATACGTCTATTCTAGAGACATTTTGTTACACCTTTACTTAGTGATTATTTTGCCTTATGTCTGTTCTAGAGACATGGTACAGTTTTTTGATAAAGCTCTAATTGGTTTCCTTTTGGAAATAATATGTTTCAAATTCACACTGAATGCATTTATGACTGTAAAGCATGTCTGTGTGTGTCAAAATCGTGATTAAAATCGAAATCGCAAAATTGATCAAAAAAAATCGCGATAGTTTTTTTTTGTCAATATCGCACAGGCCAAATTCTGGCCTTAAATTATCAATTCAAATCAGCTTTATTCTTCAGAAATACAGCAACATTCAAAGCTTGTTCCCTGTGGGAGAATCAAACACTACTTTGTCGTAATAGCCAACAAAACCGGTTTAAATTTCTTTACTTAAAAAAAACAAAAAAACACACAGAGAGCTGTTGGGATTAAACAGGCAACAGAGAGGGACGCCTATTCCTGGGAGTGTCCGGGGTCTTTTATCATTATTGAAAGGATGGCCTGTATGATAAGGCACTGGGTGCTTGCTGACAGTGTGGGGTGTGACCATACATTCAAACTTACTGATACTGTCCCGCCGACACCTTTCTGTCAGTAAATACCGCCTGAGGCTTAACAACTTAATCTGATGCAAACGCTCGTTTAAATCACTAAAATGTCAAGCCAGTAACATTATGTAAAGCCAGTTGGGCCGCTTTTACTATGCCAATGAATAAAAGCTTAGCAAAAGTTTGTCAAGCAAATAGGGTCAATGACATGCTAAAGAAAAAGAAAAAGATATATTTTTTAATTCTAACACATCTAGTTTTAAATGCATTCAAGATGTTCTCTTTGTATTTATGTTGGTTTCATATAGTTTTAAAAAGCATTTTCAAGAAAAGTTTTAACTTAATTTGTTTAAAAATATCAAGTGGTGTAACTATCAAATAAAACATTCTATTCACAGTTTTCAACATTGATAATTATAAAACAAAAATGGGAGCACCATATTAGAATGATTAGTATATTAGAATATCAGCATATTAGAATGATTTCTATCCAAGATGATAGAATGATTTAGGTTCTTTATGATCTAGATTCTTCTTAGGATCATGTGACACTAAAAACTGGAGTAATGGCTACAAAAAAAAAAAATCAAGTTTGCCATCACGGGAATAAATTATTTACTTTATCATAAATAAAGTCACAATATGACTGCTTTTACTGTATTTTTAACAAATAAAAGCAGCCTTAATAACCATAAGGCTTTGCTCAAAAACATCTTACCGTCCATAAACATTGCACTGGTAAAACTAGAAAGCGTTTGAAAATGTGACATTCACATTAAGCCAAAAAGTTTATAACCTAAAAAATGACCACATACAGGTACCACTGCAGTCAAAACAGACAAAGCCGCTTACAACAAACCCCATGGTTGTTTGACAGGAGAGCAGTCTATTCTCAAATGTCAGCTAATAAGTCATGTGTACAGAGTCTAAGACCAGAGTAATGGTACTTAAAACACTGCTATCAGTCCATATATCATCTGACCGCATTCTGATCAATCAAAGCAAAGCACACATTTCTTATTTTCAACACGGATCCCTGAGGATCAACCTAATAGCATCTTTCATATTACTGTCCCATTTGCAAATACTTGGAATCATGACATGAATCCCACATTACAGACAGCACAAAGAGCTTTGGCTTTACAAGGTCAGTAAAATCTACAGCTCCATTTATTCCCCAGAACAATGACACATGCAATGCATATGGATTGACATATAAGTCAGTCACACAACAACAGACTGTACTGGTTTGGTCAAACCACAAAGGAGAAACGCTCATTTATGACATGTCTCCATTCAAACTGAACACAACTGTTTTTCATAAGGAAAAACAGGAAATTGGCCATGTAATTCAGATAGGCCTACTCAACGGAATGTAATTCGGCTGAGGGGTTTAATCATTCGAAGACTGACACAGAGGAATTTAATCACCATACACAACACTGATTGCCCAGGAGTGGCTTGAAAACATAATCTCTATTTGACAAGATGTCTATCACCCAACACTGGATACAAAGGAGAAAACAAACAAACAAACAAATAATAGGCAGTGATAGTCCAAAAGTTCAGCAACTGAAAATAATCAGCAAAAAAAAAATAATTTGTTGTTAGCGTCCATTTCATGCCCACAACAGTGACAAAAGGTAAACAAGTTGGCAGTGTGGACACACTTCATTGTGACCAAACATGATGCTAGAGAAGCAATGTGTAGAAATTTGTTCAGCTGAAAAATCGAAAGGAGGCTGAAGAACTTTACTATGACTGGTTTAATGCAGCACCTGAGAACATAACACCCTGGACATCATACAGAGTTCAGTTACTTAAGTTACTTAATAAACAAAATTTTTATTTTTTTAAATTTCAGTAAAAACTAAAATCACTTTTAATGCATTACTAATAAACTGTGTACTTTAGGTATCAAGTGGGAACCCATCCTATCAAATTAATACTAGTCTAGCTGGTATCCAAAGACACAAAGGTGCAGCCATCTTTACCGTTGCTTAGTGAAATTTCACGGACGAGTTTCACGTGTGAATAAAAAAAGTCTTCCATGCAGATTTTGCTATTTTCAAGTTGGTCATATAATTTTCCACGCTCGCCAACAGGTTTTAAGTGACTTCTGTGTGAGCTTTCCTTTTTATATGCTATTGACAACAGACAATGGACCTTTTTTGTCCGCAAAATTTTGCAGAAATCTTGCTAACTGAATCACACCTTAATTGTCAAAAGCTTAATATATTTATACTATTTTTGGAAAAAGACTGAAAAGTCGAATGATGACCTAAAGCATATTTTTTTTCTGAGATGCACAAACTTTCTTAAAGTTGTTTCGATCAGCCCCTGAAATTCTGAGATTCAACAACAAGCTTATGAACAAAATTGTACATCTGCAAATATCTTGCTCTTTTGGTTTGTGATTTCCTTACTACTGTCAGTAATGTTTAGTTATTCAAACCAAGTTATTTAAAGATGAAATGCCTTCTTTTAAGGCATTAACATTACCTGTTTTCGAACAGGTTTCCTAAACACTTCCCCCATCAACCATAGTCGGAAAAAACATATGGTGTCGCCCAAAACCATTGGCATTGTTGGAGCCAATCTATTTTAAATTAAACAGAACAATGTGCCACAGTATTTACACCTCATCAGGGAAATTATACAACGAATAGCTAAATTATAGTCGTCTCTGTTTATTAAGCTGGGATAGGAGAAATTTTAACATCTTAAAAAAAAATTCTCTAAACAACAATGTACATGCATAGGCACGTTCCTAACACTCATGTGAACAAAACCCATTAGATGGTCTTATAAGCATCCACAGTAATACTCAGTTTAGGGAGTGGTCTAATATTACATTACTTTAAACCTACCATTTTCATAAGGTCAGCTCAACAGGTGAGCTGCACACTACCACAAACACTATGAGGATCCAAAAACCAAGTGTTCAAGTACTGATGAAGTGTTTAGCAGTTGTATGAGTGGGGTTGAAACTCCAGCTTAGAGCGATGAGGGTGCAAAGGCCTCTCATGAGCTCCTGCTGGAGTTGCATTGCTCAGCACTCCACGTGCTCCCGTGCAACTCGATCAGATGGGGTGGGGAGAGGGGTTAAATCTGCCCACATCAGCAAGTCTGACCAAATACACCCAAATGATCGAGGCACACACGGGTCTGTCGTTAGAATCAAGTGGAACGGGCGTTTATTCCCACTACCACCATATTTGGTCACATCACAAATGGGGAAAAAAAACCTCCGGGCTTCCTGACAACAACATGCAGTGCGTTTAACCTAACTAAAACGACTTAAACTAGCCCAAAACATATTCCAACAATCTCTATAAGTACCAATGAGTAACATGATACGGACAGGTTCTTATATGTGTGTTTTACGTATTATCTAACTTCTATCAACAGCCGTGTTTTTAGTCAGGCGAGCCAGGACAGCACAGCACATGTCAGCCAAACCACAAACGAGGCTCCGAGACTAAAAGCCTAAAACACTACAGTGACGGTTACCACCACTTATAGAGCATTTCACATGAGTGAAGAGTAGTTTGACTTTCATTGCAATACCGCTTTAGAGAATGAAACAATCGCAAGTGTTAGCGCGTTGCTAAATAGTGATGTCCGATTCGTGAATGAATTCTTAAGAGTCGGATCTTTTCAATGAGACCAAAGCGATCTCTGAATTGTTTACGAATCGTAATGTTACAAATAAAGCGTATTGGAAACATGTTAACGGCTTTATCTAATGCCAGTTTTATCAACGCGCTTACACACTGTAATTCTAGAACCGATTAATGTAAATTCTAATTATAGTTTACAGTTTGGACCCTTTATTCAGCTCATTAGAACAAACTAAACTGTGATTAATCAAGTTACAATAAACACTCTTAATAATAAAACTTTAATGAACAGCAAATGTCCACATACGTTTTTATTCAAATGTTTTAGGGCATTATGTCACGCCAGGTTGCCAAGGACGACGTTATAATAACGTACAACAATGGCTGAATCACTTAATCAAACAAACTGCTCAAAAGAACCGACTCGGTGAAATGAGTCGGACGTCCCATCACCGGTGCTAAAGCTAACAGACCACGCCCCCGCCACTGATTGGTCCGTTTCTCTGACCATGTATGAAAAACACACTTTACGGATATGGGCACAAAGTTGATTAATTAACATAAATTGAGAGAATAGCCGCAGTTATCATACGTTTCAAAGCACAGGTGCACGACCACGCGAAAAAGGGCATAAAAGTGAACTGACAGGAGTTTAATGGCCGCTCCTGTTTGCAGTAGCACATGCGATGGAGCTAACAGAGCAAATGTGTGAATGAAAATAAACGCTGTTGGAGGCATAAATATGTGTGCTGTTGTGAGCATAAACTCGCTACCTGTTTGTAGCGAGCTGTTGGTGGCATTATTAGGAGGGCACGCGTTCCTCTTCGTCCACGGGTTCACTTTTGGCGGAGGAGCCTCGGTCACTTTCTTGGCAGTTGCTGCTTTGTGGCTTGATGCATTCTGCTCGTTCTCCTTGTCGTTCGTGTTGTCCGTGCTTAACCCATCCGCTTTACTTTCCATGACCCCTTGTTTTAGATGTTTAGAGTCGACCTGAGGAGGATCCTGCCGTCCCTCCTCGTGGCTCGCTCGATCAGGTTTCCTGGGTCGATCCGTGTCCGACTTGTTTTGGTTCCCTTCGCCCAAACAACTGACTGTCACGTCCAAGTCACTCGCAACTTCAGTGGTCATGGTTCAAAAGCACAAACGCCCTCGCGTTGTAATTTTTCACTATCTTGCAATAGTTATTTTCCAGCGCAAATGAAGAAAAAGACTCGGTCAAAGCTGTTGCAGCTAGAGCACAAATTGACAGCCAGCAGCTTGAAACACGGCGGAGAGCTGCAGCGGACTTTTTCGTGTTCTTAAATGTCAAAATGCTCGATCCCTTAAAGAAGCCATGTTGTGCGATTACAGTAAGCCAAACGAAAAAAATAAAAACGTTACCAATGTTTTCGACCCACTCCTCGATTTAGCCGATCTGCAACTCACCTAAATAAAAGGAAATACTACGAACGGCCACGAGTCATTGGACGACTGTGTGGCGCCTCTCTGTCGCCCCTCGCGGCCACACGGCGGTACTGCAGAACAGTAGAACGTGGTTGATCAAAGGCGGTGTTGCCATGTCCACTTTTTGTTTTAGTTTTTTTGTTTTTTTAATGGCTTGTTTTATTTATAAAGTTTCACATAGATAGAGGGAGTAGCTGGTTGCATTTTTATGTTTATTTCCAGAATATCTGGACTTGATAGCTTGGTCCCATACCGCACCAACGTATGACTGACCATTAATAGCAGCTGTCAAAAATGTTTTTTTCCCCAATATATTTTTTCAATATATATATATATATATATATATTTGCTTGTTTTGCTTTCAGTGTTTCATAATCAATGTTTTATAATAAAAAAAATCTGATTGTATGTCTATACCTCACGAAATACCTACCTATTTCATTTGCAAATAAATAGAATAACATAAAATATGCTGTCCAGTAAAGTTCATGTTTTAATATGATAAATTACTGTCTTCACCCCAAATTATAAGTACACACTTTTCCCTTTTACCATAGGTAGAAGAAATAGTTTGATTAATCCTTTTTTCTGATGGTCGGTATTAAAATGCAGCTTTACCTTGTTTAATTTATGCTATGCAAGTTCATTGTACAATACAGTACTTCAATGAGTTCAAGCCATTTTTTTTTTATTTCTGTTAAGAGGTTTGTTTGTTTGGGGCTTGTGTTGTCATGGTGGCTTGTTTTTCTAGCGGGATCTGGCAACACTGATCACAGGCAGTCTGACGTGGCCTTTCCCCCAGTCAGCACACAGTCACAGACTTACAAAAACTTAAAACATCAAACGAGATATAACAGATTTCATCAACTGGTTTAGACTGTTTGCCAAATTACAAATACGTTTACAGATAGATGTTATAAGTAGCACGTGAACTGAGTATGGTTGAGCATCACACTGAGGGCACAACAATAACAACTAAAGTTACTGTTTATCTATCAGAATTTGTGCTATTAATGAAAGAAGACAGATGAAATTAACAATGATTGTGGATGTAACCCAAGATGTTTTGGAAGAAAATGGTAATAAAAGTATTTTTTAAATACACCACCAGATGGGGTTCTTTCACAAAATAATGCCACTCCTTTTTATTTTGCTCCAAATTACTAAAATACATCTCGTGATATGATTAAAACTGTATTAACATATAAATTATATTTTACTTCTTGTATTGCAAAACACAACTGGTGTGACTGTTTTTTGTTATAACAAATGGGAAATACTATTAAAAAAATGTCCGTACAAGTATTAAAATTAGCTAACAAAGGTCTCTTTTTCCTTCTGAAGCAAAACTACAGGCAAATTATTCATCTCATTTATGCACGATTTTTTCCCCCAAAACAAAGAAATAATTAACTACTGGTTATGAGTAATTTGTTATAAGCCAGTTGTGAATCACTTTTATTCTAAATAACGTATGGTTAATAGACATTAACTTTGCTTTATTCAAGTAAAATTGTCCAAAAAGACGAATATTGATCATTTATAACTATACTCTCCGAGAAGATCATAATGTCATTAACTGAAATAATATGTAATCTCGTTTCTGATTCAACATGGACAAAGAGCATAGTGGTCATAAAACGTCTTCCTTAAAGGCACAATATGTCATTTTCGCCGCTAGAGGGCGCGCATTCAAAATAAACAAATAGACAAAGTCGTAGTTTAATGATGCTGTGACTGAGTGCGGAATCATGGGAGTTGTCGTCTTCATCCCCACAGCCGATGCAATCCGATGGGACTCGGGCAGAAATCATGTTCATGGATGAGCTAATGATTTGTTAACATAGTAGAATGAAGCAGGGTGAGGCTGAAAGCCGTCGAAGCGAAACGAGGCCGCTGAACGAGCGTGACACACGGCTCGAAAGCAGCAGAGCTTTTATTATGCCACAGTCGACCGCTTCCACTCCTTCCGGTCGTGTGTATGTGGGGGAAAAAAGCAGCTTAGATACATTTGAAAGTTCTGTTATAATGCTACTCTGTGCGGTCGTCACCGGTCTATTAAAATGCACAACATATTAAAGCGTCTTTGGTGTTTCCATGTTTTCTACAAAACAAAACCGGAACTCGAGGGTGTATGACGTCATTGGCAGGCGACACAATGACACTATGGACACGGTCCGTGTCACTAGCTAAAATTGCTTATTTCTCTGGATCTAAACATTCTTCAAAACATTTGGGATAATGCAAGTACACAAGTCAGCAAAATATATAACACTGTTCTAGTGGTTTTTGGATATTTTAATAAAAAAATCTCTTACATATTGTGCCTTTAAGCCAAAGAAAAGTAGTGCAGGGATAATGCTTGTGTAGTCAAAGTCAAGTCAAAGTCTGCCACATGTACAGCACATACATACAGACAACTGAAATTGCGTTACGGGGGTTAGAGCTCAGAGGTGCGTGGGGCAAAAGAGAGGGGGGAGCAAGGTCTGGAGGGAGTTCAGCTTCCTGACAGCCTGATTGATGAAGCTGTCCTTCAGTCTGCTGGTCCTGGCCTGGAGACTCCGCTGTCTCCTCCCTGATGGCAGCAGGCTGAAGAAGCTGTGTGTTGGGTGGGTGGGATCACCTGCAATGCAGAGGGCTTTGCGGGTGAGACGGGTGTTGTAAATGTCTTGGAGGGAGGGGAGAGAGGCACCAACGATCTTCTCAGCTGCTCTCACTATGCGTTGAAGTGTCTTGCGGCAGGACGCGTTGCAGGCGCCATACCACACAGTGATGCAGCTAGTCAGAATGCTCTCGATGGTGCCTTTGTAGAAGGTGCACATGATGGGGGCCGGGGCTCTGGCTCTTCTCAGTTTGCGGAGGAAGTAGAGACGGTGCTGTGCTTTCCTGGCCAGTGCTGCGGTGTTGTCAGTCCAGGAGAGGTCCTCTGTGATGTGCACACCCAGGAACTTGGTGCTACTCACCCTCTCCACAGTCGCACCGTTGATGGTCAGAGGAACATGTTGAGTGTGCACTCTCCTGAAGTCAACAACAATCTCCTTCGTCTTCTCCACATTCAGAGGGAGATTGTTTTCACTGCACCACCCGGCCAGGCGGCTCATCTCTGTTGCTAATGAGACCCACTACAGTCGTGTCATCAGACTTAATGAAGAGGTTGGAGTTGTGTGACGGTGTGCAGTCGTGTGTTAGCAGAATGAAGTGGAGGGGGCTCAGCACACATCCTTGAGGGGCCCCAGTGTTCAGTGTGATGGTGCTGGATGCGTTACTGCCGACCCGTACTGCCTGAGGTCTTCCAGTCAGGAAGTCCAACAGCCAGTTGCACAGCGAAGTGTTGAGCCCCAGCTGGACCAGTTTGCGAATGAGCTGTTGAGGGATGATTGTGTTGAATGCTGAACTGAAGTCTATGAACAGCATTCTGACATATGAGTCTTTTTTGTCCAGATGTGTGAGTGCTGAGTGGAGGGTAGTGGCAAACTGGAAGGGGTCCAGGGAGGGGGGGGGAGGGCAGACTTGATGTGGTGCATGACTAGCCGTTCAAAGCACTTCATGAGGATGGGGGTAAGTGCAACTGGACGGTAGTCATTGAAGCAGGATGGAGATGACTTCTTCGGGACTGGAATGATGGTGGTAGCTTTGAAGCATGTGGGGACAACAGCCTGACTTAGCGAGATGTTGAAAATGTCTGAAGACATCGGTGAGTTCCACTGCACAGTCTCTCAGTACACGACCAGGAATGTTGTCAGGACCCGGAGCTTTGCGTGCGTTGATCCTGCTGAGGGATCTCCTCACGCTGTCCGGGGACAGCGTCATCACCTGGTC
>NW_015505183.1:2305769-2393373 GCF_001515645.1 Sinocyclocheilus grahami
AGACTTGATGTGGTGCATGACTAGCCGTTCAAAGCACTTCATGAGGATAGGGGTAAGTGCAACTGGACGGTAGTCATTGAAGCAGGATGGAGATGACCTTCTTTGGTACTGGAATGATGGTGGTAGCTTTGAAGCATGTGGGGACAACAGCCTGACTTAGCGAGATGTTGAAAATGTCTGTGAAGACATCAGTGAGTTCCACTCCAGTCTCTCAGTACACGCCCAGGAATGTTGTCAGGACCCAGAGCTTTGCGTGCGTTGATCCTGCTGAGGGATCTCCTCATGCTGTCCGGGGACAGTGTCATCACCTGGTCGCCGGGAGGAGGTGGAGTCTTCTGTGCAGTGGTGCTGTTTTGTGCCTCAAAGTGAGCGAAGGCGGCGTTCAGCAGGGAGATGTTCCTGTCACAGGTCCGCGGTGGGGTCTTGTAGTCCGTAATGGTCTGTATCCTCTGCCACAGGCTCTGAGTGTCTCTGCTGTCGCTGAAACGATGGGCACCCTCAAATGACATGAAATGTTGTCAGGTTTTTCAGTTCGCCTCCTGTTGCCACACTTAGTAACTACAGTCTAAATGTTCAGTTGAAGTGTTTCATTGAAGAAATTACCACACATTAAATACAATGGCAGATGAATGAAAGACGATCTTATAAAAAACTGAATCCACTAATACATTACAGTACAATCATGTATTTAAATAAGCAGTATATTCATTATCTATAATTATGAGGGTATACACTGGACATAAAACAATCTCTTTGAAGATGTTCAAACTGATGTTCATGAAAATTCACATTAAATAAATTACTCATAATCTATCAAATTTTATACACAATATGGTAAGGAACAAAATGGTCCAGAAAGCTTGCAGATGATGGTTCTTTGGATCTTTTGTTTAGATAAGAGTTATGATGTACCATGTTGTTCAGAGCCCTTTAGTCAGCTCCTTGTGACCTTTCACAGTATAATGAAAATAATTAACTGGAGAAACTTTAGTTTTGCCGTACCCGCCCCAGAGATGCTGTTGGGTAACATTTCATAATTCATTATGCCATCAGTTCCATCTTATACTTTTTGAGACACATAGCAAACCCAAACATTACTGTAATAAAGGTCCAAACAAATAACTCCTGTCACTACGGCATACTTATACTGGCATATTGAATACATGTGGACTATTTAGATGAAGAATTGAATGCAATAATTTTGTATCAGTTCAATGGACGTTCAATGAAGATAATCCTAATGTAAATTCGAGGGTCAAACCACAACAACACCAAGAGCATTGAGAAACGGTATTGGTATTTGGCCCTCTGCTGGCCAAAAAAAAAATCTGCTGATTGTAGCTGGCTTTAAACTTGTATCTCCTTTTCGAACCATCAAGGTCACTCAGCTAACTGAAACATACTACAAACAAACCATGATAACATTCTATTCAAAGACGACAAAAAAACTTAATACTCATTGTATTCTTTATTCCCAAAATCATGGAACATTAACATTAAACATTAAACTATGCATAAAAAAAAAATATATATATATATATATTTTAATAATCTTTTGCTTAGCTGTTGTTCAGAGAGACTGTTGCGTTTCTGTTGGTTGTTGGGCAGTGGTTAGTGGTTATTTTTAGTGTGTTATGGAAAGGGTTTTGATGGCTAGTCCTCCAGCAAGATGTCCACCTCCTCCATGGGCACTCTCAGACGCAATTCTTTCTCAGTCATAAGGTCTAAAAACTCTTGCACACGTTCAGGAAACAGCTGCACTGCGTCCATGTACAAGCCCTGCAGATACACACACATGCACAAATTGTAAGTGTTAAGTGTGCATACATTTTCACAGTAACAGGCTTCTCATAACCTTGTGCAAGTATAGTGAATCTTACCTTTACCCAGGGCACTGCCTGTAGGGCCTTGTAGAAGATTCCACTGCCCCTCTCTGCATTCCCATCACATACCTGTAGAAAACACACAAGGAAACAGCTCACACTCCCGTACCTGTAGCTATTTCTGAACATTCCTCAAATGTAATGTGTTTACAACTTTACCATGAAGTTCAGATACATTCTCCACAGCAGAGGACAATGGGCCCCATGTTCTGTTGCTGTAGCATTTTCAAAAAGACAGCGGATACGGTTGCTAAGACCATTATTTGGCAGGGTGGGTAGGGCTTCTCCAGGAAGACGAGACCTTAGGACAAAGATTACATCAGTTACTAAACCAGATCATTACTACTAAACCAGATTAGTGTTATTACTCAGGTAGCTAACTTTTAACTAACTTAAATTAACTGGCTCTGCAAAAACCTCAACCAACTGTTCTTCCACCATGGGCTGTCGGGTGACCTGAATGAGATCACTGACTGTAAGAGAATATATCAAAAAGGCTGCTATGGTGACCTTTGCTGCAACGCTGAGAATTCAGCACACTTGTGTCACATTTTGCAATGTATTTTGACACATTAGCTATCATGTGTTAGATTGAGCTTTGCCAGAAGTGTTCACACACAAAACTAAACAAGAAACAAAATATGACACATAGTATGATTTCTGCTAATAATCCCACATATTTTCAAATCAGTTGCAAGGCCACCGGAATTTCTCCTGGTGCGCAATATAGGCTATACTCTCAAAATATTAACCTTAAAACGAGATTAAAATATAAAATTTGAATCTCATAATTGCTACGACTTAATTCTCGGAATTTTGACTTTATTCTCAAAATATTACGACTTAAAAAAAATTTTTTTACGTGGCACTAAAACGCTGTCGTAGAAACTAAATGAAATGACAAGAAAAAAAAATGGAACCAACAAACAAAAAAGATAGAATAAAGAAAAAAAAATTTTTGTTTTGTTTTTTTCCTCACCTCTGAACAGAGTCCAGCATCTGTTTGAGTCGTTGCTCTGCAGTAATGGCAAAAAGATATGGCACAACACTGTCAGTTTTCTTTGCCACACTGTGGAAAAACCTGCGGGCACGGCCTGCACTGTGATAGCGGTTCTCTGTTTGAAGGTAGAGTTGCCATAATGAGGCACTGGAGGGCAGTAAGGAGAGGACATCTGTAAGTGCCAGTCTTAGTCGGGAGAGAGGAAACACACTGGTGTTGGCGTGGTGGCGCAGCAGTGATACATGCTGGACAGCAACAGACTCCCAGTCTGCAAAGACCTTGGGTCTCCTCAGAGATCCATCTGTCACTTCTGAATTCAAGTTCCAGGAAATCAGTTTTTGGATGGCCCGATTGTACAAAGCATCAGCTGCATCTATCCCCATTGTGAGGTACTGAAAAAGCCCAAAACATCCAACCAGGCTGGACATTCTGTGGAGTTTCTTTGGAGCTCTAGCATTGCTGCCTGTGATCTGCTCAGGTAAAAAGCTCAATAGGGCCTGCTCATAGGCCTTTCTGGCCTTCAGTACGGTCACTGGGTTGCTTTGGCCAGAGAAAGGAGTGTAGGCAGCACCCTCAGCTAATTTAGTGAGAATGTAGACAGCTTTGGAAGTGGGGACTGTCCCACTGTTTAAGGCCTGCTCTACCTCTAACTGGGCATAGAGAAAACAGAGATTACAGAGAACAGGATCATTAAGACCTCTAGTCACGCCCATGCCCAAGGCAGTGTCAAATACTTTGCGTGCCTCTTCCAGATTACCCAGAAGCCACTCCAGATGGGCATACTCTCTCCAAAGTGCCAGGCTGCTCCTGTTATCTGGCTCTTTTAGCAGTCGTTTCGCTAGCCGTTTACTACGCTTCCCCTGAGACTTCAGTCGCCTTTTATTTCCACTGCGTAAACATCTCAGTACCTACAATAGGAAAGCAAAGGAGGTGGTTGCAGACTAACACAAACATGGAAGTAAAGAATCGCAAAAAATGGTGGCTCTCACAATAAAATGTCAGGACCGTAAAATGAGAATGTATATATTATATTCATATGAATCATAGGATTATAATTATATTATTATTATTATATACAAAAAATATATAATACATAGTAAAAAATATTATTATATCATACAATTATATCATTTGTTATATGATATATAATTTATTTTGTATTTAATATTACCATTTGTGGGATCTGATTAATTATCAAACATATTTGCAATATTATTATTAAAATAATGCCACAATGCTTTATTTTTTTGCATGAAATATGACCTGTTCAATTCTCAAAAAAAATTATATTTATATTTTGTTTTTTTGTGAATTTGTTCACACACATACACAGACCTTTAGTTTCTCATACTGCAGCCAGCAGAGAGTAATAGCAGCTTGATCCTGTGCGGAGATGAGTTGGAGAGTTTGCTGTAGAACATTCTGGAGAAACTCCTCCCCTGCCTTACACAGCCCTGCCTGCCTCCTGCAGTCACTCAGAAATGTCATGTGACCCACTGCACAGATCCCAGCCATCGGGAGGTCATAAGAGGTCAGTGGTCGCTCCGGGTCTGGGCCCTCCTCAAGGAAGGTTAGATCGTCCAGTAGAATGTTTGAGGAAGATGTTGTAGAGAACTTCCCTGAAGGTCCAGGCAGACCTAGGAACTGCAGGAAGGACAGGATCAACTGTAGCTGAAGATCTGGTCTGTCCACACGAATCATAGATGGGCCAATATCATCAAACAAGACCTGCATGAAGACAGAAAGAGATTTAAAGGGGAGGTCTTAATGCTATTTCGTGCATTCTGACTTATTTTTACTCTGTTAAAGAGTTGGATTCTCATGCTAAACATGGCCAAAGTTTCAAAAAATGAGTTGGACGTACGACAGAGTATTTCTGTGCCAAATACACTCCTTCAGGGTTCATATAATTTTCTGAAAGTTTTTTTGAGTATGGCCCTGTATGACATCATAAAGGATGGAATTCCTTGTACGGGCACTTCTCCCGGGAAGAGCGCACGCACACATCAACCAGAGCGAGAGCAAGAGCACGCCCATCAACGTGCTTCGTTCGGATCCGGAAGTCATCGGCAGCGCTGCACAGGACTTGCTTGGGAAGGATTTGTCATTTTGTTTTTAGACCAAGAAATCAACAATGTCACGTTTGTGCAGGTGCAGCAACAGAGTTGTGCAAGTCTGTTTGTTTGTTCCCGGCATTTCGGTGAAGAATGTTTTATAAACAAATGAAATAAAATTTAAGTCAATGACAGTTTTGTTCCTGTTTTATTTATGTCCATATCACAGCTTGCAGATGATTGCTACGCAAAAGGTGTGTTCGACTTGAAGTGGCACTGCGCAGATCGATCGGTGTTTGACATCAAAGTCCGGATTCAAAAGCATGCAGAGCCGTCTGTTCTCTATAGCTCTCATGGTATTTTGATGTCATACACTGATCGATCTGTTACAGCGCCGCTTCAATTCGAACACACCTAATTAGCTTTGCGTGCTCGTGACTGTTTAGCTCCGCCCACAGCACGCCTCCAGGACCTCGACTGTTTTCAGAGAGAAGCGCAAAGCTGTATCTTTCTTTTATAAATCTGAAAAAACTAAAGACTCTGAGATATGAAGGATGCAATACTTTTCTATAGGTACGCAAGATTAACATGAGATTGGCAGAAACTGTGTGTTTTATGTCCCCTTTAAGCACAAACGGAACATTAATAACATCTTACAAATATTAGCTCATTTGACTATGCATTAAACTATAAACACACAGTGTAGTTGAGCATGTTGAAATACATTTTGAACAAAAATGAAAAATCATTTGCATATTTCATTTGGGCCTACTCACAAGATTGTCAACAAATATCGCACCTGCCTGTCGGGGTCCTCACAGTCCTCTTCTGATTGGCCCTTGGTTTTATCTGGTCTCCATGGCAACCAGTGGTTTGCCTCTCGGGACGCCTCCACATCCAACCAGATCTTCCACTTAGGCCAGGTCTTGTCTTTGATCTCGGAGTCGTCCTGCTCTTCTTCATCATCATCATCATCTGCGGGCCACAGAGTTCACTGTAATATTAGCTCTCAGAATCAATAAAAAATGTTGATGTTTTGGAATTGAGCATTCAAAACTGTGTTGGTCAACTCCTTGTTTTATCTTTATCACTTGATGTCACAAGCATTCCCTATTACCCATGTCCGTGTAAAACAGAAGTCGGAAAAGTCAGAAATACCTTTGCAGCAAATGCTGAACTACTAGCTATACTACAGTGCATTGGCAATGATCTACATCTGTGTGTGCGTGCGTATGGTTTGAACACCTGGCTCAGATGGAATCACCCATCCTCCTCTCTCCTGCTGAAGCATCCAAGCCTTCCATCCCCGAGCCCCCCGTTCCCCAACCCTGGGCTCTCCACTGTCCCAAAAAGGCTCAAAAAAATCCACCTGGACACACAAAGATAATAAATATCATGAAAATACAAGTAGAGAAACAAATAAAAGCAAAAAATACAAAGTTCCCACACATTTTGACCAATGGATTTTCATGATTTGTTCATTCAGATCATGAAAAGTCATGACAGTAGTCTACCGTCTAGTGACATTTTTTCTTTTTCTCTATATTTTATTACTATACTGTCATTTGTAATTTATTGTCTATTCTCTTTATTATTAGTGTTTTTATTACCTTAAATTATATGTCTGCACTTTTGTACTGGAAGCTCCTGACACCAAGACGAATTCCTTGTGTGTGTGTGTGTGTGTGTAAACACACTTTGCAATAAAGCTCTTTCTGATTCTGATTCTGATTACTGGATAAGAATTTAAAACATGTTTTAAATGTTTTTAATATAATTTCTACATACAAAAATCTGTATTTGAGATGTTCATGCTTTTTTGCAATTTTATGATTTTCCGTAAGTTTTCCAGTCTTGGATTTTAAAAGACTTGTATTTCCAGGTTTTCAATGAGCGATCCATTTGTAGAATCACTAGCAGCAACACTCCCATTTACATAAAAGTGCTGTAAAGTGTGTACTCAGTGAAACGATTAAGTCATGTTTAATTTGCAGTTATCACTCAACACTGAGCATCAAAAGTACCTCATACTGCAGCACCAAACCCAACCAGCACTAAAAACTTGTTCAACCAATCATAGAAAGACACCAGGAGTGGTCAGCCAATCATATGCTGACTGGATGATTAGAGAAGGAGCGATGTGCACTACCCAACATGCCATGTCACTGATTGATGTCCCCAAAATTTCAAGAATAAGAAATGCAAAAGGAACGCAGGTTCACAGTTACTTTGAGTAAAGATGCGGGGTGGGTATAATATGACTATCACAGTCTATCATAGAGTGAAATGCGAATCATGTTTTTAATACTAACTAACAATCAGTTTCTGATCATATGAAGTTCATGTTGAAAACATAGGACAGGGAGCATTTTGACTCTCTAGGACTCTTTAGGTCTTGCTCAGCAGAACGTGTATACGGACAGATATTTCTGCTGTTGAAGAAAAAGTTTGTTTTAAAAAGCAACAGTGCATGCGAATATGCCTCTTCAGCAAATCCTGTGACCGAAACAGAGGGTAGAGCAACCACAGTTTCACATGAACACGCAAACACATCTTGCTGTACATACAGTTATGCCTCTGTTCTATACTTTTAAAAATGTAAAATATTTTACTACAGATCCCATGTTTATCTTAAATGAAATGCAGGGTTACGATTTTACTGCACAGTGAAAACTACATATTTTGAGTTGCCTGAATAATTAGTTATTGAATAATAATTATTCCGTCTTAAAGAAGCCCAATATAAATAGGCGGGTTTGGGTCAACCTGACCCCAGTTGGACACATTGGGGTGCGACAGAGCACAATTGAACGGAACAGAATACCAAAGACATTCATCTGAAGTTGTATGATGTTCCAGAATAAAGGAAATAACTTTTACAAAGGGGTTTTAATGCTTTTCTGTTTGTGTGTGTACCTGTTGTCTAGTGGGCAGGTCTTTCACGCTGTCTGGCTTGAAGAAAGTGAAGTCCAGAAGGGCTTGGAAGAGACACACAGCTTTCTCTGTGTGACCCGCTTGCCGCAGGAAATGGCACTGCTGTAAAAAGATATCTGTCAGACAAGAGAGAACAGTTAGTTTCATTTGAATTATGTATCATATATATATATAGATAGATAGATAGATATGCATGTGTGTGTGGTTAATGAGAATAAATATGAATGAAATGGAAATTTTTCCTAAAAACTACACATAGTTGATACTGCACAGCCACCTCTGAACACAAGTGGGCAGCACAGAGTCACAGAGCCAAATGATGAACAGACTTGATATTTTCTAGATGGAACTATATCCGCTTCAACTCGTTTCAGAATGAAATCTCATCTCAGATGTGTATTCAACATTGACTCGTCACGTCACAATGACAATGTCAGACCTTTATTTGCATTTCACTATAGACCTCATAATGAGTCTGGCCCAATCTGTGTAAAAATTAATAGTATGATTGAGTGTAAATTTCAGCTCAGTTCAGCAAATGTGGGCCCAGGGAGTGCTTATCCAGATACACGATGCACACTAACCCGATCTATGGAGGTTATTATTTAATTAGGATAACTGAGAAGCCAGTAATAGAGAACACAGAGCAGCAAGGGCCCTAGCTCAAAATCTGATCATTCATCCACACACACACACACACACACACACACACACACACATATTCTAATGAGATTTTAACGCCTGTTCATTTCGGCGAATCCCAGTACGGGGAAGCCCAGGACAGTGATGTTTATGTTCCGACTCACTGTCTGTCTCTCTCTAAACAGACCCACACAATACACCCTCTAAACT
The DNA here is from genome assembly GCF_001515645.1 of Sinocyclocheilus grahami. Taxonomy (NCBI): domain Eukaryota; kingdom Metazoa; phylum Chordata; class Actinopteri; order Cypriniformes; family Cyprinidae; genus Sinocyclocheilus; species Sinocyclocheilus grahami. Next base: position 2,314,493 of record NW_015505183.1, read on the forward strand.
AGCTGACAAACAACATGCCAATCCACTTCAAAAACACCACATCATCACCTTTTACTGTTGCCTGCCAGTCGATCCCTGCCACACACACACACACACACACAAAGGGTGGACAGCCTAAAACATACTCCTAAACGTACACTTGCACAAACTGTACATGAGGTGCTTAGCTCTACAAATATTTATGCATGTAATCAAAACACGTTTACAGTTTCCACCAACTGCTGTAACATCAACATGAGGGGAGGGAGAAAAAAAAACAACCCACGGCAGCAAATTCACATCTAAACAAGTGAAACTCAAATGATGACAATGCAAAAATGATCTGAGGACACTAGGAGACATTAACAAGAACCTGGTGGAAAAGCTATCTGGAGAGTCTAATAGATGCTAAACACATGATACATTTGGTAAGTATCTATATTTGACAAGTATAAATTATCACTATACCTAAGAGTTCTTCCTGGGTGCCTGGAAGTGGAGGGTGAGACACCATGCTGCCATCTTGGACTGCACTAAGCGTGCTTAAACACTTTCCGAACACGCTGTTGACTTTTGACACTGAGAAAGTGCTGAAAAGACTCTGTGTGAAGAGAAGATACTTCCTCCATAAAGGGGCGCTGTTTGGATGGATAAACACTAGTTTCTTCCACTCTTTCTGCAGGGTGGCAGGCTCCCATAGTTCCTTGCACAGGTGGAGTTTCTCCAGTTTCAGGTCTACGTTGGCAGGGTTACTTTCCACTGCCCTGTCCACAATGGACAGCTTCTTCTCCAGCACAGCACGAAGAGACATCTTCTTCATGTCACCATCATTGTCAGTGTCACTGGCAGCAGAGAATGACCCAGAACCAAAGGCCAGTTCATCCTGATCAGAGACAAAGAGAGAGAAATTAGAGTTAGGTAAGGAAACAATGAAACTGGCACATTTCCTGTCAGGAGGCCTACCTGGAAGTGTATAAAGTCCAGCCACAGCTGGGTGTCCGTAGGATTCTCCCGTAGCTTCCTGTTAAACTCTTCCACCCGTGCACTCAGAAGGGTGCTGCTGCTCCCTTGAGCTTCAACATCCTGCTGATCTCCCTTGACCTCCAGTTGACCCTTGCCCTCCAGCCATAAAGAGGTTCCACGGTCATAGATGCCCAGTGGATTTACCCATGATACGGGTGCCTGGGTAGAAGAGCCCTGCTCTACAGTGCAGGCTGAGAGCTTGATGTAGGAATCAGAGCTGACAGCAATGCCCTCAGAGAGTACAGGCAAAGCAGGCAGGCTATCTGACCGGAGCAACTTACGGGTAGAAGGACAGAAATAGCGCTCGGGTTTCTTGTCCACTCGCTTCTTCTCTGGACCTCCATCATTCCAGTTCACAGCCTGCATCCTGAAGTCTAACCCCAGGCAAGAGCCTCCCTTCCTCTTATACCTGAAAAGCAGAAGTTGTTAACATAAGTGGCCAGAAAATATGACAGGTTTGAATTGAATTGGTGAAGAACCACTGAGCTTTTTCCTCAAAAACAGTGCAGAAAATATGACAAAACTTTTTAGATTCCATCTGGGTCTACTGACAGATGAAGGACAAAGTAAAAACAGGAGTTGGCAGGTGTCTGAGTGAGGATGAGATAACTTGAGAAAGTGAAGGAAAAAGATCGAAGACTCGGGATTTGTATCCTCTTTGGAGCAGCACTTGACCTTCTCAAGAAAAGAGTGCTGTGATGCACCTCTGTACACTCATTCTGTACACACTCTTCACACATGATACCGATCAGCTTTAGAGGAGTGTGTATGGGGGCATCTGTCTGAGAGGGGGATGTCGGGAGAGAGGGACAGTGAGAGAGAATGCAAGTATTGATTGCGGTCTCTTAAGTTACAGATGGCAGATCTGACACCAGGTTAAAGCCAATAGAACCTGGAGAACTGCCAGGTGTGAAATTTGTTGCCTCTGAGCAGCTAATAAACCCGTCAATATAGCTTGTTGCGGTGCCAGAAAATTGGAGTAAATAAGACCCAGAACGACGCTTAGGGAGAGCAGGGGTACAGAACTACAGCTGCATGCTGACATCAAAGTAAACTAGATTTACATTTCCAGAAAGAAACATCAGTGCTTGCAATGCAGCGCAAATAAGTTTTAGGCTTTGGTTTTGCAAAAATGAAATGAGCCATAAGAACCGCTTGGCCATTGTCATGGCACTCAGTGCGCATCTTGATTTTTTTTTTATGGCTGCCTGAGCATGACAATCAACAAATACAATGGGTATAGAAAACAATCACCCCTCTTTTGGGGTTCGCAGCCTGAAATGAATAGGGATATATTTTTTGTTTTATCCAGCTGTATTTACTAAAAAAATAACACCAACATGTCAGAAAAAAATTAAAAACCAGAATCACTGAGTTGGAAAAAGGATCACCCCCTTCCTAAAATGACTTGTAAACTCAATGGCACACAAAGCCATTTGACTTTCAACTGTGATCATCTGTGGTAATTTTGATTAGCTCAGCATGAAAAGAGCTTTCCTGGAGCATTTCAGTCCTGAAGCAAACAATCATCTACGGGTTTCAAGGCACTGTCAAAAGATCTTTGGGATAAAGTTGTGGACAGGCACAAGTCGTGTACAAAAAAATGGATACAAAGATGATACCAAAAATTTCAAGACTTTATCAATGCCTAGAAGCATATTGAAGTCTGTTATTAAGATGTGGAAGGTATTTGGTACAGCACAGACCCTCCCTGCATCAGGACGTCGCTCCAAACTGGATGAAAGAGCCAGAGGAAATTGGTTAGAGAGGCAACCAAGAGGTCTACAGCAGCTCTGAAGCAGTTGCAGGAATTTATGACAAAGAGTGGTCATTGTGTGCATGTGACAACAATATCACACATTCTCCACAAATGTGGCTTGTATGGGAGGCTTGCAAGAAAAAAGCCACTCCTCAAGAAAGGCCACATGCAGTCACGACTGAGCTTTGCCAAAACACACCTTGAAGATTCTGAGGCAGATGAGACTAAAATTGAACGATATGTCTGGCGGAAATCCAATACAGCTCACCATCCAAATAACACCATTCCTACAGTAAAACATGGAGGTGGTAATATCCTGTTATGGGGGTGTTTCTCTGCAGCAGGACTGGAGCACTTGTCAGGATAGAATAAAAAATGGATGGGGCAAAATACCATCAAATTCTTGAGGAAATCTGCTGCCTTCTGAAAGATTTCAGGCTGCTTTCTAACATGACAATGACCCAAAGCACACAGCAAAACTGAGCACACAGTGGTTAAAGAAGAAAAAGGTGAATGTCCTTGCATGGCCTAGTCAGAGCCCAGACTTAAACCCCATTGAAAATATGTGGAATGACTTGAAGACTGCAGTCCACAAAGGGTCACCATCACATTTAACTGAACTTGAGAAGTTCTGCAGAGAAAAGTGGGCAAATATTGTCTAGATGTAGACTTAAACCCCATTGAAAATCTGTGGAATGACTTGAAGACTGCAGTCCACAAAGGGTCACCATCACATTTAACTGAACTTGAGAAGTTCTGCAGAGAAAAGTGGGCAAATATTGTCTAGATGTGCAAAGTTAGTAGAGACAAATCCCAACCGACTAAAGGCTGTAATTAAAGTAAACTCAGTGGATAAAATCACTCAGTGATTCTGTTTTTCATTTAGAATTTTTTTCTGACATGTTGGTGTTATATCTTTCACTTGGATGTTATAATTTGTAAATACAGCAGGATAAAACAAAAACTGTGTCTGTCTTCATTTCCAGGCTGCAAAGCAACAAAATGTAATTATTTTAAAGGGGGTGATTCTTTTCTATACCCACTGTACATTGACAACGCCCTTTCAGTAAAAACGTGGCTATAGAAGTTTGAATAGAAGCAAGACAGAGAAGACCAATAACTATCCAGTATACTAGTGGTGTCCAGTCCTGCTCCAGGAGGGCAGTATGCTGCGGAGCTTAGCTCCAAAACAGCTCCAACACACTTGCAACTTGGAAGTTTCAAGTGAGTCTGAAGACCTTAATTACTTTGGTTCAGGTGTGTTTAATTAGGATTGGAGCTAAACTCTCTAAAATGCAATATCACAAAGATTTTAAATGGCAAACATTTTAAAAGGGAGTGCGTTCAACTGATAACTATCAAAACATAAACAGACATGCACATTAACAGAAGTGTTTACATGTAAAGCGAAACTGGGGGAACAAGTAAAATCTTATTGCCTGACATGGTTTTACTCAAACCATTAAAAAAAGGTATTTACATATTACACGTTGTCAAGTTATTAAGCATAATTGGTATAAGATATGCATGTAAACACCCTCCATGTACTCAAACTGTAATCTTAATTAAATCCCAGTCAAATCCCATATGGAATGCTGCTGAATAATAGGTCATATTATATATACATACGATGAGCTTGCCTTGCATTCTAATCATTATACATTAAACTTAAGCATAGACTTAATAAAGTTAGCCAATATAGACATAGTTATTAAAATGAACTCAATCAATAGGCAGTGACCAATAAGTACAAACTCAGTAGCCTATTATAAACAGAATCCCTCAAATAAAAGTTAGTCAACATAAGTTAGCACGTCAAGGTACTGTTCGTTCATGGCAGAAGCTTTGCACATCTGTGTTTGAACACACTTCTCGTGTATGAAAAGTATCTGTACAGATAATCGCAAGAAAAGCTTGATGTTTACCAGCAACTGTATATTATTTAAGGGTATTCTACTCATTAGGGTATTGATATAGAAACTAGTGTTGTTAAGTAAGTTTCATTCATAGTATTTCCCCTAAATCTGTATAAAATTCATACTGCTTAATAGCCTATAAGCAAGCTTAATTGTTATTTACCAGTTTGCCATAGAATAAAGTGTTACTAAAATGTTTTGAGTAGGTAAAAAGAAATCTCCCTCACCTTGCTCATCTTCCGAGTGGACATTTCAGATATATATATAAACAATGTAATATTTTTAAAATGTAACATTACCAATACAGTAATTTAAACATAGCTTTTGTAAGAATATTAAGCAAAACATAAATGTGCCAAAAAATGAAATTAAATAGCATAAACAAGTATTTCCAATGTCAACTAGCAGCAGCAATATTCAGTTGACTAGTCTCACACATCCCTTTTTTGCAAATGTCACACACTTTTTTAAAAAGTGCACAAATATTATCTACTAAACACAATTTAAATGTAGTATGCATGTTAATCATTGAATTAATTGCAGTTGTATAGTAAAAAAGAAGTACAGTAAAAAAAAATGTGTGTGCGTCAAAGGGAGGAGAAAAAGTACAAAGAGTTGGGATGCAGAAAATTTCATGTGGATTTCAAAGGGTTTCTGCCAACAGAAGCTGGGGTTATAAAAGCAGTTGAAAGAGACACATGAGCACAATATACACTGCAGCTCTCTCGTACACACAGTCGCAGTGCACTCCTGCATTATAGAGCGTCTGGCACCTGCTGCTACTGCTGAGACTGGCTGACCTTCAGAGAGCCAAACAGAAAGAATGAAAGAGGAGAGCATCTGTGTGTGAGACAGACAGACACACAGAGACAGTGAGTAAAGTTACCTGGCTATGTCTCCCCTATAGAGGGATTTGTATTCCCAGTTGGCACGGTCAGCTCTTCTGTCAATACAGAAGGGGGAGTCAGAGGGGGTCTGGAGGTCATCCAGCCACATAAAGGTCTCGCTCACCCGAACTTGAGCTTCCTCTCTGCAGCCAAGAAGATGAAAGACAAGGACATAAAATACAACACACACCATTATCCAAACATCCAGGGTTAAAAGTGTCTTAAATAGACAGTCTCAAATTATGGTTGATGTTTTGTGCATTTCAATGTTCTAAAGCAATGCAAACAACAATGCAACGAACGTGCAAATATTTTGCATTCCCCCAAAAGGAACAGTTCACCCAAAAACTGACACATCCTGCTTTTGTTGTGTCCAAAATAGCTGCGTTGTCATTCTGCTAAATTTCTACTTTAATGTTCAGTGGAAGAAAGAGACTCATACAGTTTGAAACAGCATGAGGATGAGTACATAATAACAGAATTTTCACTTTTGGGTGAACTGTCCCTTTAAGAGATTAAATGTGTGAAGCCTTTTAAGCCTGATATAGATGTAAGTGGGTACAAATATCAGAGGCTGACTGTAGATCAATGTACAATGTACTGGATTTTTCTATGAACACACCTGTCAGCGTTCTCCTTTTTTAGCAGGTCGCTGGGGTAAACTGTGTCTGATTCAGATCCACCGCTCTCCGAGTTATCTCTGCTCTTCTTCTTCTTGTGTTTTTTCTTCTTTTCTTTCTTTCTCTTCTTCGATCTGTCATGGCTATCTTCTCTATCTTTACGCTTCTGCTCTCTGCATAGACATAGAAAAGTTCACTGTGTCCTCTGATAAACAGACACTCTGCAGAAATATACCTTTTACAGTCAAGTTAATATTTTAATGTTTAAATATGTATATGTGTAAATATTTATAAAACTGGGTACTGCGTTTCAAGCCTGGTCTAACAGGCATAATAGTACTATATTAAGGTACATGCATACTTAGTTATGAATATTAAATATCCATTAAAAGAAACATGATTTATGATTCATTTATTTGTACATGATGTCTTAATTTTAATTAATACACTTTAATGTTGGAAGGACAATGAAACATTTTTAACTCCGCTTCAGCTTTGGTTGAAGTCCATGCATATTTTATTTTTTCACAAGATTTAACTTGAAATTAGATAATAACTGACAGATCCCCTTTTGTAATCTATTAGGTAAGTTCTTTAAACACACATTAAGTTCCACAGGTGATAAAGTTAATTTATTCAGTGATTAACTACACTGCGCTTTAAAGGATCAGATGACCTTGTGCCTGCTGGTTCTTCTGCCTCTGCTTGCACTCTCTCTGTGGCCCGCTGATGAGTCTTCAAAGCATCTTCTTTGCTGAAGCTCTGATTACTCAGCCATTCCAGATCTGCTGGAGCTGAGAGAAGAAACATTCAGTCAAACAAAATTAGCTATGCTGGCCTCTTAAGAACTGAATAAATCAGTCAGTCAAGACAGACAGCCTGTCCAAATGAAGCAAAACCTCAGAGGAGTGCATCTGATGTGATTCGCACACACACAAAAACAGGGTTGATTCCCTTAAGCAGTGAGAAGGACAGAAGCATGATGCTATCTGTTACTTTGTGGACAGCCTGGGAAGGAGCCAGATGTGTTGCTGACCTGGCCGATATTCTGCACAAATCCCCCACCGCAGCAGAGGTTATCTGCATGCAAGAGCAGTTTGTTCTTTTCTACTGTACTCAATGTGAGAACGGTCCTTTTCCAATAATTTGATATTGATTAGTTGGGATGTGTGTCTTCATCTAGCTTATTAAGTGTTCAAAGATGGGGTCCACTCAAACAGAACGGCTGACTGATTGCATTGCGTTGAACTGTAGCCAAATCCATAACGGTCCAGTATTTGGCATACAAGATCATTTGAGATCGCAGAATATGTGCTAGTTATTGGCGCTTATAAGCATAACTCCAACTTTTGCTCACTTTGAACACACCCTCAGTATTAAACTTTCCCGTGTAAATTGTCACACAATGTTTGTGTATGGGCATAAAGACATTTTACACAGGCAATACCGTTTTCAGAAAAAGCTACAATCTAGTGTACCACAACACTGCTCAAATGAAAACAGGAAATAGTTTCTAACATAATGCACCAAATGTTTGCACTTCGAATGCTTTACATCTTATAATAATCTATGTGGCAGTGTTTTTATATTTTAAGAGAATTGAGGAGCAGAGATGCTTCAGAAAGGATTCAGTTCAATGCAGTACTTTCCAACAGAAGTATAATACTACAGATGAGCTAAAGTTAGCCTAAAATTAAAACTGACACTAAAATTATACTTAATTATAAAGGCTGTTATGCACATATTATTACTGTTACTCAACGTGTAATGCAGCTGCTCACAGTTACAGTAAATCATGCAGCAGTTATAGTAATAATCAGCACAACTGTTAGGCATCGTTTACAGGTTCTCTTTCTTTAATATCAAGTGCACCAGACCTGATCCTGTAGCTTACCTCTATCCCCAGTTGAGCTGTTATTGCCAGACAGTTCAGCGCAGGACGGGAAAAGAGCCATGTTACTTCACACAGATCAAAACAGACGCGCGCCAGTTACGTCATCCGCCTGCGACCTGGAAAGAACGCGCGCGTGCTGTGATGAAAAGATTCATTTCTGCAAATCGGTTCTTTCGAACAGTTACCAACTCCAGAAATGATTCAGCAATTCATTTATGTCATGACACAAAATTACGACATAGATGCAGGCTCACAAAAAGAGTCATTTAGAACCTAAAAATAATTTACAATGCTAAAGTTCATCTTCTACCTCAAACAAAAGTGTTAGCATGTCTAAACCAACTCTTATGCGTGTTGATAAAAATACCACACAGGCCAAGTCATAAATATATTTCCCAGTTCGTTTCATTTGTAATATTCCCGCTCTTATAGTAAAACTTGCATTTCACCCCATTAAATAATCCAAATCCCAAAACTGGTATCATCAACCTGCACATTACGAATCGGATTTGCTCGACATAGAGACTGTTCTCGGCTTAATGAATCAGTGATTTGTTGATTCGATAAACTGGTTCAGTACACTGCTTGAGCATGAAGGAATCGTGAATTCAAGGGATTTCATTTGACGCAAAAAAAAGGACCCGTTCATGAACCAGTTTCGTTAAGACCGCTGAGGGAAAATAGTGGGGTAACATATTTTCCATGGTGATATTTTAAGCAATTTTATTGTACGGTAGTTTAAGAACAAAGAAGTCCATCAGAAGTTCATCAATTATAGTACTAGTTTAGCAAAACTTTACTGCGTACATTTAACAAAAGGTTGGTCCTGGCAAGTGAAATTCTGTCATTATCATCATAACATCGATATATTTATTTCTTTATTTCCATTGCCGCAACCTTCATTTCACCCTGTTTGAAGTGTTCTTTTAAAGCTGCGACTTTCTCCAATTCGCTTTAAATAACTAGACAAGGAGCACAGCACTCATGTCTTTCTATGAAACTCAATTAAACCTTGGCTTTGTGGGTGTGAAGGAGTCTCACGGTGAGTCTATAATATGAGAGCTGATCCCGGGAGAGAACTTTAATCAGCCCTGTCCTGTCTAACCGAAGGGCTTGTTGGCCCGCCGCTTCCAGTGCTGCGTGATCCGGGACACACTGAGCGCAATGGCTTGACGCATTGCAGGTCTAACGTAACCAATCAGAAACGCTGTTACAGTCACGAGCGGATTGCAGGTCTCAACTGCCCAATCATAAAAGCTGTGACATGCTGAGCCGAAATCGCTCTAGCGTCAACAAAGAGGACTTGATGCAATAAGTAATATTCCGACGAAAGAAACTAGTGCCTTTTAGAGAAGTAGTCCCTCAAGATGTGAAGTGTTCTTAGACTATTTTTAGTACTGTGACCCCCCAAAATTATTACACTGAATGTCGATTTGTCCTTATTTTTTACATATAGATTCTGTTATTTTTAATTAATAACTGACTTTTTAATTTGTATCATATATTCCTATTTATAATATTATATTAAAAAGTTAAGTTTTATTTATTTGTTACCGAGTTTTCAGTATCAGAATCAAATTTAACTGTTCACTGGGATTTATTTGGTTAATTAATTAAGAGACCAATGGAATGGATTTTTCTCTGTGACAAATGAGTTAATGCACAATAGGGCTCAAATTTTTGAATTTGACTTCTGTGTTTCTACACAACTTTTTACAGAGCATGTTAATTGGTCATTTGCGGTAAGATTTAGAAGTATGATTTTTAAATGATCTCATGTTTTTATCTGTAAAATCTTTTTGTATGTTTTTCCTACAACAATAAAGTGAAAATTAAATACTGGACACGTGTGTGTGTGTGTGTGTGTGTGTTTATTTTTTATTTTTTAAATTACATCTTAAATGCACATTGTTCATCTGCACTTCTTACTCATATATTTAAATGATTTAATAAGGAAATGCTAATTAGGGCACTAAACTTGCATTATTAATAAATAATATTACTATTAATAAATAATATTAAACCTGTTATTTTACATATTGAACGTTTACATGCAGTATTGTAAATATGCTGTTTGTTCCAAAAGTGATGAACAAAAATGATATAGACATACCAGAAATGGTCAGATTTCACGTACTTAAGTACATATTATACATACTTGTACATGTTACATTTGCATATTACATTGAACATATTATACATAATATTTCGATATTAGCCTATATCTTTCATAAATAAACACTTTTTCTTCTGGCGACTGAGGTGATTATGATAAGTAGGTGGGCGGGGCTTATGACTGCTCTATGCGGAAGTGAGTGATAGGAGTCCGTACGGCGGAGGAATACACCATTGTATATAGTACCGGATCACCTTCAATACTCTGCGAGCGACAGTCGCACGGTGGAGCTTTAACTGAGAGCGGAGCATCGCTGCAGTCTAGTGTAGATTAACAAACCTAATCCACTCTCCATCCTCAGATATGGTACGTATAGGCTTTTATCATACACCGCTCATTTATGAACATGTGCTCATATTTTATGTATTTAACGCATTGCGGTTAATATATAGACATGACTAACGTAACCACCTGCCTGTCTCTTATGCGTTTGCGCTCGTGCAACAGCAAATCAAATTTGATTTCATATGCATTAGACTCGGTTCTGTATGTCATTGCGCTTCGCAAACGAAGGTTGAATCTGATTATTATTTTGAACGTGTTGCAGTGTTATTGATGTCATAGTGCGGCAGGAAATGTGACATACGCGTTTTATTATGGTGTGATGTGCTGGACAGCAGCAGACAGATGATCAGTTCTCGCGGTCTATTAAATAAGAACACATTGTGCTTGCCTTTGTAATTATATGTTTGAGACAATATTTGCTTTGCTTTAGCGAATGATTTAGCTATAGACATCACTGACAGCCACTGTACAAAATCAGGCCAGTCAGAATAAAGAGTAAATAAAGACCTTAAAGAAGTAATTCACCCAGAAAATGTAACTTCTGTCATCATTTACTCACCCCTATGTCGTTACAAACCTGTAGGACTTTTTTCTTGCCTGGAAAACAAACCGACAGAATGACAGCCTCAGTCACCATTCACTTTAATTGTATGGAAAAAGATGCAATGAAAGTGAACGGTGACTGGGGCTGTCAGTCTCCTTTTGTGTTTCACAGAAGAAAGATAGATCAAAATAATAACAGAAGTTCAATATTTGATTGAAATGTTTCTTGAAATGTTCAGTGTAGTGAAATGAATGAGATGTTTAAGCAGCTGACATGTGGGTTGTGTTGGCTGTGATTGACCATTGTTTCGTTTTTGAAGAAAAAGCATTATGTCATTTATGTATGACCATGTTATTTATCTTAGCTGCTCTTTTATTAGTCTTTTTTAAAATTATAATTTGCATAACTGTCAGAGCTGTCAAAAGTAAGCAGGATTAGGACCATAAATTGGCTTTGACTTGTTGTGGAAGTAACAGGTCTGTTTGTTATCCAGGCTCTGGGCTTGAAGGTTTTTCCTCATTAATCGTACAGTTGGATACCCAACGAGAAAATAAACAAACCTTTGTTTAAGTGGTGCATTTTAGCTCAAGAAAGCAAACATTGTTCATGAAGCATGGAAAGAATTTCCCGATTGAGTTCAACAAAGTCAATGCCGACTCAATGAGTCCATACAAATGCTTCTGCTTCAGCTTTTCCACAGCACCATGCCAGAAGGCTCAGTATAAATCATTTTTTATGGATGTTATTTAAGCCTGTGCTGTTTGGTGAGAATCATCTCAGTTCTGTGATGAACTAGTTGCTGCGAGGTGTCTGTTTCCTCCCTTCTTCAGGACCGTCCTGGCCACGATGCAGCCATTGCAGCTCTAGTTTCGTTGTCCTACCTGTATGGATTAAGTGGGCCCTTGTGAGGATAATAAGCATGTTTTTTTCACCCATCATGTAGAACGTAGATCATGTACTTCTTCATACGGGCCTCTCTGGAAGCTTCTCTGAAATGACAGTCATGCTGAACTGGTTGAATGCTACAACGATAACTACATAAATATATAAGAGAGAATTTATTGGGTAACCTGGTATCTGAAATGGTCAGATTAGCCATCAACGAATGGCTATTTCAGGGCTTGCTGTCTTCACGGTACACAGTTGGTTTGGTTCACAAGGAAGCTGCCTTCACAGTTGTGGTCATGAGTTTATATTCAGCCATCTTCCTGTCTTAGGTGCTAAGTTGTGGGTACATTGGTGTTCATGTTGTGAAGAAAGACAGTTACTGGAACTAGACTCAGTAGAGTGTTTGCATCTGTCAGCATGATGGTTAAGGGGCCTTGGGGACTCCCTGTTAACATGGTGTGAAAGTGGCAATACCACACTCATTATCATACACTGGGCGTCCCAATCGCCAGGCCGGCCTTCTCTCAGCTGCTTTTGCCGCTTGGTGAGTCCTAAATCAAGGCCAGATTCCAGGCAACATTGCGCAGAATTTCAGATCCAGGCCAAATTCCTGGCAGTGGTGTGTGATGTTTGAAGCCTCACTGGATGGCAAATAGCCTGCAATGCTTCCAGTAGAGGTACAGGATCCTGTTCTCCCCCATCAGCTGGAGAGAGAAAAAAAAGATCCTTTATGGACAGGGTCCATGGGGAATCTGCGAACGGTGCATTTTCCACATTGATTTTGTGGGGGGAAAGAGGCTGAAATGTTTATTAAATGAATACACCTTTAGATATTCTTACAGATTTACAGATTGTTACAGATTAGCCATGCACATTATTATGCATATTATTTAAAAACATTAAAAAAAGGAACATGTGCCCTCATAAACTTTAATCAGAAATATTAATGTCCACCCAGGTGAGTTTTAATCCCCCCTCCAGCAAACTTGTGACTACATGAAACTGTCTCCGCAATAGGCAAATAACAAAGATCCAAATAAATTCCTAATGGACAAAATCAGGTTCTGCCCTACATTACTTTATCATTCAAGAAGCAGTTTCAGTCAGATATGTCACAATAAAGAAGAAAAGACAATCCCAATTTCCATTTCATGCTGACTTTGAAAATAATTGCCTCTAAGAGTAATTTATTTTGGGAAGTAAGCTACCAGAGCTTTTTTTTTTTGCAGAGCTCTGATGGCACATATGGGATACTGCTGGTGCACCCGAGGATAGAGATGTGTCATCACTCTTGTACATATAATGTAAAAATTTTTGACAACAAAGTTTAATGTTGAAGTCATCAAGAAATGGAATCTATTTTCTATATGCATGTTATTGACCAAATCTCCACACGCTTTCCTTTCAATAATACAATTCACTCTGATGTACGCGACAATATGGAAGACATGATCTGTAGCTACTTCAGAATTTAATAACCAGTGACTTGAATAAGGGTAAAAGACATATCTTCATATTCAGGTTAAATTTCAAGGGATTTACGGACAGCACGCTAATTGGAACAACATGTGCCGAGATGCCTTACACAATAGCATAGTCATAATAGGGCAGGAAGGGACCTTTGTAACTCTCCAGGTCATATTTTGTCCTTACCTGGATTTGAACTTACAATCTTTATGCTAGCATCCCAGATCCTTAACCCTCAGGCTTACAGGATCCCTGGCGAGGTACAGGCAGAGAAAAATAAACTTGATCACAAGAACGGTGAGACAAGTAAGATAATGCATCCGTGCAGGGAAAGGTAAAACCTGCCAATGTGTTCGCAGACAGAGAAAGGTGTTTGCATAATTAGCAGAGATGCGATGCCACTCAGCTGATCAAAAAATAGAGAAATAAATGCAAACCCATTGTTGGCTGTAAACTGAGATGACCGCAGGAGCAGGTAGAGTGATGGGTCCTTTGATTTAGACAGACAGACCTTAGTACCTTCCTTTGATTTAGCTGTACATGCCGATCTACCTCCGAATACATCCCACTTTGCTTGAGTGACCTGATGGGTCACCCATTTGACTAATTTCAAATAATGGAAACGATCCCTGACCCTCGGCTTTGTAACCGTAGTGAGCTGCTGATGTTAAGCGTCTCAAAAATCAGCCTAATATCTTGCTGAGCGATACCCAATGCAGGCTGGGAGGTTGGTACAGTAACACTGGCCTCAAGGGTCAGGTGAGCTCTCTCGGGGTCCGTTGTTCATCAGCTTGATCAGCCAGACTCTCCAAAGAGACCTGTCATCTACCCTGAGGAGGACTTAGTCATTATCCATGGTCTACGATCTCCTCGACCAGCAGCAGTTCTTTTATAAATAGCTGATCGAGCTACAGGAGAGAAACTGCAAGTCCTTCCTGCAGATGCTGGTGGACTCCACCAACAGCCGCATTGACAGCGAGATGTCCAGGATTTGAAGAACTGTCTGCAGCACTGCCAGAATGAGCTTGGGGATGTTAGGCGGTAAGGCACACAAAAGCCAAGCGGGCCGAGTGCCTGGCAGAAGGTCTGGTGATGGTCCGGGAAGCGGTGGATGGCCTGACCTCATTGAAAAGCCCCACCGCTGAGGTCAAACCCAGGAAAGCACCAGTTAAAATGCACAGGCAAGATGTAAAGAAGACTGATGGCTGGGGCAATGAGCCCAAGGCGAAGAGGCTGGTGGCTGATCTGACCGACATTCAGTTTGATGGGATAAAGGTTACGTTATCAAGAATCAAGAATTCACTTTTTTGTGTGCCTTTGAATATATTTAACTGTTTTCATTGTGGCCTTTAAGGGGATGTTCATTCACCATTAGTTTATGAATTGGAGGTGGTATTTTGTCTTGTTTGCTGGCACTGATTAGTTAATCTGGTTTCTTGAGTTTTCAAGCAGAAGTTTTGAGTGTCAGTATCAAGTGATGGAGCAGATAAATTAGATGTTTTTGCTTTTTAAGAAAGCTTTATGAAGATCATTTCGTGTGCTAGTTTATTTTGTATATTCATGGTTAATCTCTTCTACTTGACATTTTAGACTTGGTGTGCAGAGGTTTGATCTTGATTTTGTAGCTATTGTTTTCATTAGGGTTTGCTCAGCTTGTAAAGTGCTTGGCACAATAAAACAATGAGTTATATATGTTTATGATACTTGTTTATTCATCACTTTTCCCCTCTCCATTTCCAGGCTGACCAACTCACCGAGGAGCAAATTGCTGGTAAGCCAATCTGTGTGTGGTGTAAATATGCCCTGAATTAACTTCATTGTCGAGGGTGAAAATCACCTAACTACATATTCAGCCAGATGATTCAGGAAAACAGATCTTGTGAAAATTATATGTTTCATATATGTCAGATTTTAAATATATTTTTATCTGTTTCCTCACAGAGTTTAAAGAGGCTTTCTCCTTGTTTGATAAGGATGGTGATGGTACCATTACAACCAAAGAACTGGGCACAGTGATGCGCTCACTTGGGCAGAACCCCACGGAGGCTGAACTACAGGACATGATCAACGAGGTGGATGCTGATGGTGAGTTGGATTCAGTTCAGACTTCAGAAATGATTGATGGATCCATTTGCAACAAACAGTAATGTTATCTATCAGGACACGCAACCTACACTATACTAAGCTTAAGGTTAAGGTTAGGAGTTAGTATTTGTTTCAGTGTGGTGTAGGCAGTCAACACTGTGATTCAAATGACCAATGAGATCTATGGAATCAGCTACAGGGTGGGTTTGCGCTTAACTGGTTTGGGGGGGGGGACGCACATGTCTGATTTTTCGTGTTTTTTCACAACTGCTTATATATCCCAATCATATCTAACATAACTGACATTCCCATTTATTTATTTATTTTTTATTTAATATTATGATTATGCTGTGGACATATCGGGAAGTGTTGTTCTCTGTGATTAAACAGTTATCTTGTTTTGTAATTAGCTTATTAACAAAGCAAGAAAGCTTTCAGATAACACCAATTGTAATACGCCTGGGATGCTTCTGTTACAGAGCTGATGTAATTAGTATTCTAGCATGCAGTGGTATCTTTACAGAGTGTCCTTTTAATGTGTCGTTAGATCATGAAGAACGCTAATTATTTATTTTGCGGTATGGAGTAATTTTTGTAGGTCAGACAGCAGTAAAGCCAGTTGAATAACAGCAGGTAATAAAGACCTCATGAAATCCTTTACAGTGTTTCCACTTCATTCATTCTGCTGTGGTGGGCCACCACACCAAAAATCATCCCAGCCATGGCTGCAGCTTCTCAGTGACATAACAGTGACACCACTCACATCATTCATAGTCAAGGAATTAGCGGTAGTGATGGGAAGTTCGGATCATTTGACTGACTTGGAGTCTTTATTTAAGTTGTTCGTTCATCACGTGACAGCCCCATAAGGGTCACAGTGACACCACTCACATCATTCATAGTCAAGGAATTAGCGGTAGTGATGGGAAGTTCGGATCATTTTACTGACTTGGAGTCTTTATTTAAGTTGTTCGTTCATCACGTGACAGCCCCATAAGGGTGCAGTCTGTACCGGAAACAGAAATTATTAGTTCACCTCCCAAGTCTTTGTTCAATTTAACAAGTTAACTTAAACGGTTGAATTATAAAAAAAAATTCATTCCCCTCACAGTTGTCATGAAAGGCCAAATTAGCTGTATAGACCAAAACCACTTTCTGTACCAGGCTGTAAACTTATTTTTTTATGCTGTAAAGTTATGCATTTTAACATGGGAGGTCTATGGGACTGACTCCCTTTTGGAGCCAGTCTCTAGCAGCCAGTCAATGAATTGCAGTTTAAGTCACTTCCGTGTTGGATTCAAGAGGGAGACCAGAAGGTTGCCGCTTGGTCTAGAGCAGGACCTGAATTTTGGAGCGGGATTGTAGTATTGTGCATAATTCTACTCATTCCCGCAGGTTCCGCGCTTATAACTCGATAACGGAATGTATCGTACTTTTAAGTCTTGCCAATTTAAACATTCAAGCGACTTTGAAGGGTTAGTTCACCCAAAAATGACAATTAGCCCATAAATTACTCACCCTCAAGTCATCCTAAGTGTATATGACTTTCTTCTTTCAGACGAATCCAGTCAGAGTTATATAAAAAATTGTCTTTGATCTTTCAAGGCGTTTAATGGCACGCAGCAGGTGTTAAATAAAGAAGTTAGATAAAAAGCGCCCATCCATTAAAAAAAGTGTCTCACAAGGCTCCGGGGGGTGAACAAAGGCCTCCTGTAATGAATCGATGCGTGTTTGTAAGAAAAATATCCATATTCATCCATATTTTCTTACTAAAGCGCATCGATTTGCTACAGGAGGACTTTGTTCACCCCCTGGAGCTGTGTGAGACACTTTTTATTAAGGATGGGCGCTTTTTATTTAACTTCTTTTGGACTGATGCAATATAACTGAATTCTGAAAGAAGAAAGTCATATACACCTAGAATGACTTGAGGGTGAGTAATTTATGGGCTAATTTTCATTTTTGGGTGAACTAACGCTTTAAGCCTTGCAAGCGCAAAAAGAGACTCAATACAGCACTCGTGCATTCACCCAAAGTGCACTCACATAAAGCTCTACTGAAACAGCGCGCAACAGACTTCCGTATTCTTTTAACTGGGTCTCGTCGCTTCCGGTTCAAGTGTTTTGTATATGCTTTGTTAAATATGAAGCAGTTTTACTCAAGATGCCTTCAAAGTAGATACCAATGATGATCATAACCAATGTCCATCACACATGCGGACTGATATCTAAAAGTTTTTTATTTTTATTCTTTTCACTAACATTTAGATATAAATATTTAATAGAACGTCAACAATAAAAATAGCTAGTTCAACTGATTTTAACACGTTCTCCGACAAGCAGAAGCGATGAAACCTGTTTTCCGGGTTTGGTCAGGCGACGTTCGACATATACCCTACTACAGAATTGAGATATGTTTTGTACTTTATTGCGTGTAAACGGCCAAATACAATCAAACTAATGTCAAAATGCCGGTCTTGACGAGTTTTCACGTAAACACAGGCACTTTATATTAAACATAGTCGCAAAATGCACGTGTAACAGTATATTAGGTCAGAGCATGAGGTCTTAAAGGGACAGCAGCCTAAATACCTGAAAAACTTAAAGTGCTGTTAATTTAATTTATATCTTATTGTTTTTGTTTGTGCTACTGCTTGTCATTTATTTATTTGTTCTTGTTTTATTACGTACTTGTCTTTTTTTAGTTAAAATAAATTAAATTCTGAGTTTGAGTGCATGTGATTCTTCGGTAGGTAGTTTTAACCACAAGGGGGAAGGGGTGTGATCCATGGGAATATTTCAACCACAACTGAAAAAAGTCCTAGAGGAAACACTGCTTTACATAATCTATTTTGGCAGTGGAAACGAGAGAGTGTTTGTGAAGAGCTCCAGCAAGAAGTACATGCACTGTAAAGAAAACCACATACACACACACACACACACATGCAAGCACGTGTCTACACCCACATTGTCAGATTTCACACGCGGTGTGTGTCCTCTGGGAATGGCTGTAGTGATCATTTTCACACACGCATGCACACAGGAGGACGTCATATTTGTCCTGTGTAATGGAAATATCCCACCTCAGCTTGGTTAACCTCAAGAGAATAAAACACATTTCAGCTTGAAATCGGATCATTTTACTGACTTGGAGTCTTTATTTAAGTTGTTCGTTCATCACGTGACAGCCCCATAAGGGTGCAGTCTGTACCGGAAACAGAAATTATTAGTTCACCTCCCAAGTCTTTGTTCAATTTAACAAGTTAACTTAAACGGTTGAATTATAAAAAAAAATTCATTCCCCTCACAGTTGTCATGAAAGGCCAAATTAGCTGTATAGACCAAAACCACTTTCTGTACCAGGCTGTAAACATATTTTTTTATGCTGTAAAGTTGGGCATTTTAACATGGGAGGTCTATGGGACTGACTCCCTTTTGGAGCCAGTCTCTAGCAGCCAGTCAATGAATTGCAGTTTAAGTCACTTCCGTGTTGGATTCAAGAGGGAGACCAGAAGGTTGCCGCTTGGTCTAGAGCAGGACCTGAATTTTGGAGCGGGATTGTAGTATTGTGCATAATTCTACTCATTCCCGCAGGTTCCGCGCTTATAACTCGATAACGGAATGTATCGTACTTTTAAGTCTTGCCAATTTAAACATTCAAGCGACTTTGAAGGGTTAGTTCACCCAAAAATGACAATTAGCCCATAAATTACTCACCCTCAAGTCATCCTAAGTGTATATGACTTTCTTCTTTCAGACGAATCCAGTCAGAGTTATATAAAAAATTGTCTTTGATCTTTCAAGGCGTTTAATGGCACGCAGCAGGTGTTAAATAAAGAAGTTAGATAAAAAGCGCCCATCCATTAAAAAAAGTGTCTCACAAGGCTCCGGGGGGTGAACAAAGGCCTCCTGTAATGAATCGATGCGTGTTTGTAAGAAAAATATCCATATTCATCCATATTTTCTTACTAAAGCGCATCGATTTGCTACAGGAGGACTTTGTTCACCCCCTGGAGCTGTGTGAGACACTTTTTATTAAGGATGGGCGCTTTTTATTTAACTTCTTTTGGACTGATGCAATATAACTGAATTCTGAAAGAAGAAAGTCATATACACCTAGAATGACTTGAGGGTGAGTAATTTATGGGCTAATTTTCATTTTTGGGTGAACTAACGCTTTAAGCCTTGCAAGCGCAAAAAGAGACTCAATACAGCACTCGTGCATTCACCCAAAGTGCACTCACATAAAGCTCTACTGAAACAGCGCGCAACAGACTTCCGTATTCTTTTAACTGGGTCTCGTCGCTTCCGGTTCAAGTGTTTTGTATATGCTTTGTTAAATATGAAGCAGTTTTACTCAAGATGCCTTCAAAGTAGATACCAATGATGATCATAACCAATGTCCATCACACATGCGGACTGATATCTAAAAGTTTTTTATTTTTATTCTTTTCACTAACATTTAGATATAAATATTTAATAGAACGTCAACAATAAAAATAGCTAGTTCAACTGATTTTAACACGTTCTCCGACAAGCAGAAGCGATGAAACCTGTTTTCCGGGTTTGGTCAGGCGACGTTCGACATATACCCTACTACAGAATTGAGATATGTTTTGTACTTTATTGCGTGTAAACGGCCAAATACAATCAAACTAATGTCAAAATGCCGGTCTTGACGAGTTTTCACGTAAACACAGGCACTTTATATTAAACATAGTCGCAAAATGCACGTGTAACAGTATATTAGGTCAGAGCATGAGGTCTTAAAGGGACAGCAGCCTAAATACCTGAAAAACTTAAAGTGCTGTTAATTTAATTTATATCTTATTGTTTTTGTTTGTGCTACTGCTTGTCATTTATTTATTTGTTCTTGTTTTATTACGTACTTGTCTTTTTTTAGTTAAAATAAATTAAATTCTGAGTTTGAGTGCATGTGATTCTTCGGTAGGTAGTTTTAACCACAAGGGGGAAGGGGTGTGATCCATGGGAATATTTCAACCACAACTGAAAAAAGTCCTAGAGGAAACACTGCTTTACATAATCTATTTTGGCAGTGGAAACGAGAGAGTGTTTGTGAAGAGCTCCAGCAAGAAGTACATGCACTGTAAAGAAAACCACATACACACACACACACACACATGCAAGCACGTGTCTACACCCACATTGTCAGATTTCACACGCGGTGTGTGTCCTCTGGGAATGGCTGTAGTGATCATTTTCACACACGCATGCACACAGGAGGACGTCATATTTGTCCTGTGTAATGGAAATATCCCACCTCAGCTTGGTTAACCTCAAGAGAATAAAACACATTTCAGCTTGAAAAACCCAGAACCATCAACATTCCTTGTTTAGAATTGAATTTGAAATGAAAAATGTGATAAATGGCTGATATTAAAGTTCTGCACTGTTTTGTCTAAATTAAACATGAAAGTCCAAAAGCTAAAATTAGTCATTTAAAAATGCTACAAGTCAATTTCAGTCACTGCAACATTTAAAGCATGAAAAATGCATATTCATTTTGAGATCGCTAAAGATTACATTTAACTTGTATTATATTACTAATGTTTTAAGTAAAAACCTGATACATTTTGTGTCCCTAATTCAATTGGTTTAATCTCACAATATAAGAAAATAAACATTAATTCCTGTGAGCTTTCTCATACAGTATTTACAGTGCATCCTGGAGAGTGTTTGCTGTGACTCTCTCAACTAGGACTAATGCAGTTCAACTAGATGACACTCAAACACACTAAATATGTGCTATTAGACCTCATTACTCCTCATTATGCCCAATTGACTGCCCAGCTTTTGTCCTGCACTCCAGGATACTTTATTCGAGTTTTCCGAACATCCTGGATCAGATCTGTTTATTCTTTCTCGGTTTCTTTCAGGTAATGGAACCATTGACTTTCCTGAGTTTCTGACAATGATGGCCCGGAAAATGAAAGACACAGACAGTGAGGAGGAGATCCGCGAGGCTTTCCGAGTGTTTGACAAGGTCAGTGCTGAAAAGAGAGCATTGTGGGAAAATGATGTTTTTGCTTCCATGGAAAGAGTGAGCAGGCAGGACAAAACAAACCAACCCTTGGAAAACTAAATAACAAGCTGCAGCTGCAGCTGATTTGAAGGGATTCATGCCACAATCATTTTCACAGTCAGACATCTCTCCCTGCAGGTTTACTGGGACCTTTTATTGTCAAATGTTTAGGGAAAATAATCATTGAACTCTGTTGCTTCCCTTTGTTGAATGTTACCACTGCTGCCCCTTTTATCTGCATTATGCTTCCACAATCCGTCATTACACTTTTCAAAATCACCTACTTTGGATTTATTGGTTTAATATTTTAACGGCATGACACGGCTGACTTATTGATCCTGTCTGTCTCTGTCAGGATGGGAACGGCTATATCAGCGCAGCAGAGCTTCGCCATGTCATGACAAACCTAGGTGAGAAGCTAACGGATGAAGAGGTGGACGAAATGATCAGAGAAGCTGACATCGACGGCGACGGTCAGGTCAATTACGAAGGTACGATGCAGCTGTGTGCTGAGATTACCTGGAAAGGGTCGCCGTTTTATGCAGATTAAACATTACTTTTATAAATTGCCACTTCAATAATGTAGCTTGGATTTGGATAATGCAAGGTTATTTGTGTGTATTTACAAAAATGGAGATTAATTTAAAGGAGCAGGTTGGAAACTAGTAGGTTTTGTGCTCTGAAATGTAGTGATCATGAGCGTCATGTCTGATGTGTCCATCTCTCTTTCTGTCCACAGAATTTGTACAAATGATGACCGCAAAGTGAAGCTCTTCTGTTCTCTCCTGACCTCTTTAGAAGACAAAAAAAAATTCAGTCAAATGTTTTACTTACCTCTTACGCAAAAATATTAATTTATTCATACTGTTTCTGTATAGAAAAAAACTGAATGTTATAAAAGGAAAATGTCCATATATAGAAAAAAATATATGAAAAAAAAACCGAACAAAAAAAGACATAAACATAAATTACTTGCATGTACTGGTTAGTGGTCCTGTTCCCAAAGAACTGCTTAGACATCTACAAAAAGATCAATCAATTAATCCTGATATCAAACCTTCAGAAACTAAAACAAAAGCATCTGGTGAACTGCTTAACTGGTTCCATTTGCTAGTGGCGATGTTTGGGCTGGCCAGTCGTCTTCTACTTCCTGTTTCTGTTCTACATGCATGCAGCTTGAGTTCAGAGCCGCTATTGGGGCGGAAACCTCAGCGATGTCTGTCGGAGCGTTCTGGGGGTGAATTTAAAAGAGGTTTGAATATCGTTTGGGGGAGGTGGGATCGGGTGGTGGGCGGCTTTTCGGAATCTGCATAGAGGACGAATGCTTCAGTAACTAAATAAAGAGATATTTTTAAGAAAAATGAGCAGTTAAGAAATTTTAAACTATGTTTGGCATGTCAGGATATTTGGCGTTTTGTTTCTTTGTGCATTGTGCCCGATAGTAGGGGCGTTTAGTGGGAGGGAGTGGCTTGGGAGTTTAAGGGCGTGACCTTTCACCTCACGTGGAAGTGTTTTTCGGGTAAGGGCAATGGTGACTGTACCATAAATGTTTGTATCTTTAGTTTTTCTCTGGGCTTTGCCTGCGAGCATGTCGATTTTTCTCTGGAGAGTGCAAAAGAGGGCTTTGGCCGCCAGGGGTTTGTTTCGACTGCCCACCTTCAGTTCTGTTTATGTTCATTCCAAGTTGTACATGCTCGTCTTTTGATTTTTTTCCAATAAAAGAACATGAACTCGAAGCTCTCAACCTTGTTTGTCCTTTTTGTCATCCTCTACAGAAATGTTTGTATCTTTAGTTTTTCTCTGGGCTTTGCCTGCGAGCATGTCGATTTTTCTCTGGAGAGTGCAAAAGAGGGCTTTGGCCGCCAGGGGTTTGTTTTCGACTGCCCACCTTCAGTTCTGTTTATGTTCATTCCAAGTTGTACATGCTCGTCTTTTGATTTTTTTCCAATAAAAGAACATGAACTCGAAGCTCTCAACCTTGTTTGTCCTTTTTGTCATCCTCTACAGAAACATTTAGGGAAGCTTTTGCAGCCAACCTACAGAAATCACCATGGCAACCACTCTCTTTCTGTACGTCTCAGTATATATGTGTCATGTTGCATGAGCGCTGATCTATCCAAGTGCAGGCTTGAGCACGTTTGTCTTTGGGGATTTTAGGGGTTGCCTGGCAACCTGGATCTATGGCTCTGGTGGATGAGGGGGATATCAAAAACCATGTGGGAGCTGGAGAAGAGACTCTGGAGAAATGGAGTGTGTGTATGTGTGTGTGTTAAAGTCTACAGCTGATTGGATCCACCTCTTGTAGTCAGGCAGAGTTTATCTCTACAGCAGATACGTCTCTTTTTTTTTTTTTTTTTTTACTGGAATTATTCATTCTCATTTCTCCAGTTGAAGCTTTACCACATCATTAGCATCTGATTCAACGTGAGACTTTTGCACTTAATTTTCAGACTCTTAATTTACAGCTATTTAAAGCCTGAGCTCAGTGACAGTGTGCTTGGGGGGTGTGGAGATGATTGTGCATCTACTATGTGCTCAGCAGTGAGAAACAGGATACAGTGACAGGCATGTGGGAGGAGAGCGAGAGAGTGCTAACAGCCCACATCTCTCTGCCCTTCTGACTGATGAGCTGCATGTGGCCAAGCGTGTGTGTGTGTGTGTGTGTGTGTGTATTAAATGCATTACTTCATCCAAGAAGAAGAATCGGAGAATGGCTGAAGGCTTCAGAAAATGTTCGGCTGAATATGCAGAATATTCTGGTTACTTGGTGCCTCTGAGATATGGCAGAATGTATTTTCATGATTTGGTTGCAGGCGCTGGTTGGTCACACTCTCTCTGTTCTCTCAGACTTTATGGGAAGAATCTCTGAGCTAGAACAGCCAAAACATCCCACATAAACATAGCATGTTTAACACAGCTAAATGTCACAGCTAGCAAGTCACAGCTAAATGTTTTTTTTTAAAACCCTAGAAATGTCATTTTCAATTTGAGAAAAAAAATTATATTTAAAAATGTGATATTTAACACTTCAGAACACTTAAGAATATCCTGAATATTCATATTCTAATATTAATATCTAAACTTGCACTCCACTGAACTTGCAACCCTAATTTGTAATATTTTTTTAAATGAGAAATACTCAAAAGATAAGTATATTAGCTAGAGGACTGGCTTATTTTATAACCGATTTTGGGGCATTTTAATCTAATTCTTTGTAAAAGTCAAGTTGTTCAATCAAATAATTACTTTTAAAAATTAGATTTAAAAATATTTAGAACTTAACAATTTATTTAAAATTATACACTATTTCTATGTCACTAATTCAATAAATTTTTCAAATATATTTGTCAGTCCAGTTGTTATGCTAATATAGTTTGCCAGAATTTTTTTGTATTCAATTTTTTAAAATCATATGATAAGCTAATCATATCCTAACCATTTTTTTTTCTCATTTTGTGTAAAAGTCAAACATTAACCATTGACAGTTCAATCAAATCGTTAAAAAGGATATTTAAAAAATTTCAGCTAATGTTACTTCTGGTTTATTCATCCATTACATAATAGAATGTAAAATTAAGTGCTTTACAGTGTGGGATACTGTGTCACACAGTGAGCTAATAATAGTGTAACAAGTCATCCAAGTATTCCGTATATATTCAAAATTTGAATACTGCACACAGTATCCATGTAAAGAGCTTGTTAGTGGTGGAAACAGATGAAAGGTAATACTCCAATACATCCCATTGATTCCCTATCCTCCGAATGCACAGTCAGTTGCCTGCAGAATCACAAGTGAACTTCAGTGGCCTGCTGTGACCTCAACTGAGCAGAGACAGTGAGACACACACATACATAGTGGATTAGGACATATAATGCAGATCTATGTAGATCTGAGATGGTAATCAGTAAGTTATAGATTCAAACTCTACAGTGATGCTGAGATTAACACTGCAGCTTTAACCGTTTTGTTGTGTGGCATATTCTATTCCAAACACAAGCTTACTCTTGCTTGGTCGAACAGATTCCGTCAAATATTTTTTACTTAGGACCCAGTCCACTCCTCCTCAGCAGTGCTGAATATACAGTCACTATCTATTGTGCTGCTTCAAAGCACACACATTAACAACACTCTAAAGGCCTGTAATTCACTCATTTACTCTGTATTCACACAATGCCAATAAGGTCCTCTTATCCCAATGGCTCCCTCCCGACCCCTAAGCTGGCAAATCATCCGGCAGAGTATTTTTAATTCATACCTGAGACCCGAGGTTTCGGCACCTCTTCTACAACATTAAAAGCACATGCAGCATCCTGAAAAAAAAACAAAAAAATACCTGACCTGCTCAGATGAAAAGAGAGGGATCTCAACCAGGATCATATGGACATATGGTGGGAAAAATTATTTGGAAACATTAAATTATATAACAAGATTAAACCAAACGAGAGGTTTATATCTCAATTTCACCCTTACAGTCACAATGTAATGGAGGTAGTGACATAATCTTTTCTTATGTATTGTTACACCCCAGAGAAAACATTTAGGCAGAGATTGGTTCAATCCTTCAGTTGTGTCACAATAATCCACGATCCCAGCCTGTGTTCCCTTGTCTTGTGTTTGTGGACTCTTATTTTGAAGCGTTTCTGTTCCCTATTGTTTCCTTGCTTCCCTCCCGAGTTTAGTTCCTGTTTCCCTTGTTGCATTTGTTACCCTATTTGTTCCCATGGTCACCCCGTTTGTTGTCATGGTTGTTCTTTAACTCCTCCCCCTTGTTAGCTTCCTATATAAGCCTGTTTACTCAGTCACTCTTTGCAAAGTCTTGTATGTCTGTTATACTGCAATTCTTAGCATTTACTTGATTTCCTGTTGTTTGATTTCTGCCCGTGTCCTGGATTTCTCGTTTCTGTCTTTCCCCTCAGATCTGTATGATTGTTTGTGCTGATTACCTGTGCTCTGACCTACTGCCTGCTTTATGGACTGTGACTTTGGACTGTGCTTTCAATAAATTGCATTTGGATCCTCAATCTCTGTGTCCCTGTGCAGTTCATGACACATACAACTCCAGTCCATAAATTAAAATCTTGTGAAGTGAAAAGATGTGTAAGAAACAAATCCATCATTAAAGGGTTAGTTCACCCAAAAATGAAAATTAGCCCATAAATTACTCATCCTCAAGTCATCCTAGGTGTATATGACTTTCTTCTTTCAGACGAATCCAGTCGGAGTTATATTAAAAATGGTCTTTGATCTTTCAAGCTGTTTAATGGCACTCAGCAGGTGTTGCAAGCATCAGTCCAAAAGAAGTTAAATAAAAAGTGCCCATCCATAAAAACACGGCTCTGGGGGGTGAACAAAGGACTCCTGTAGCGAATCGATGCGTTTTTGTAAAAAAAATATCCATATTCAAAACGTAATAATCACTTTAATCTAGCTTGCGCTCACTGTTGTAAACGGAAGCAGCTCCGGGCGGATGACGTATGAGGTCAGCGTTGCGCATGCGCCGCTCAGAAGTGACGCACGTGGAAATGCAGCAGAGAGATCAAATCAAAACAACGGTCACTTATTAGAAGTACAAAACGAGGATTTGTAAAGAAGAATGTCGGAGGATCTCGATATAAGACTGGTTTTCCTTTGCTAAAGTAAGGAAACTTTGCTTCCTTTGATCCTGTAAACAAACATTGGTTTTCACGAGACTCACCGGCGCATGCGCAACACTGACCTCATACTTCATCAGCCTGGAGCTGCTTCCGTGTACAACTGTTGGCGCAATCTACATTAAAGTGATTATTATGTTTTGAATATGGATATTTTTCTTACAAAAACGCATCAGTTCACTACAGGAGGCCTTTGTTCACCCCCCCGGAGCCGTGTGAGACACTTTTTTATTTAACTTCTTTTGGACTGATGCATGCAACACCCGCTGAGTGGCATTAAACAGCTTGAAAGAGCAAAGACAATTTTTTTATATAACTCCGACTGGATTAGTCTGAAAGAAGAAAGTCATATACACCTAGAATGACTTGAGGGTGAGTAATATATTGGCTAATTTTCATTATTGGGTGAACTAACCCTTTAAGGCATTTTAATTGGAGAAAGCAATATTAAGTATAGAGGACTCAATGGTTTAAGAAGCAGTGGTTTAAAGTTAAAAACACTTTAATGATAAATTCACTACAAACAGATTTTTAGTTAATTTATGGACTAGTCATGTGCATTATTTGTGGATTATTGCATTTTTATCAGCTGTTTGAACTCTCATTCTGATGGCACCCATTCACTGCAGAGGATCCTTTGCTGAACATGTTATGTAATTAAACTCGTCTACATCTTGGATGGTCTGAGATTGAGTAAATTTTTGGGTGAAGTACTCCTTTAAACCTTTGTAAAAATGTATCCATGTCGCTTATGTTTATCCTTAATAAATATTTAATGTCAGCATACAACGACCTTGTGAATCTCCCAAACTCATAATGTATTTATTTATGAATTTATTTGTCATGGCGCGTGCGTGTTGCAGGTTCTGCTCCATGGAGCATCACTTAAGTTGTATCATCAGTCAGTGTATGCGCATTTGGCATAACTCCAGAGTGGTCTGGACTCAAAGCTATCTGGAGCCATGTGTGTGTGTCTCTGTGTGTGAGGTGGGGAAGCCCATATGGCAGAAGAAAAATGCACAGTGGGGGAATGAGATATGAGTGTGTAAGGAGTGGGCTGTTTAAGATTGCATTTGAACTGTTCCTGTCTGTGTTTGTGAGGGAGTCCCTGCTGCCACACTGTGAAACGTATAGGTCATCCTACAGATGAGGTGTGGCTTACTGATTGATAGGCTGCTCTGTGGGGTTAAATGATGCTGAAGTGAAACGCTACGCTGCAGGACAGCAACGCACTGGCCACCAAAAGATAATAGGCTTGCATTAAGGTAACAGGAGAATCCGAACACATCCATGTAAACACACACTATCAAGCAGTACAAATGGGGAGTTTACAGTTCACGCTTCACACACTTATAAATGGAAACCAAAGGCTGCGTTGTTGATTGATATTGTAAAACGCATCCACATTTAGAACAGGTCACATTGGACAGCATTGTTGTAGGATCTCAAAATAACTTTTTTGGGTGGGGTGAGACATAGGCTAATGCCATGACTGATCTATAGCTCAGATCTTCACTCAGCCTTTGAAGGGATCATTATTATAATTCACTCAAAAATGAACATTCTGTAATCATTTACTCACCATCACGATGTAAGTTAGCCTACCGAATGAAAAGTGAATGGGCTGTTGAGCTCCAGAAATAAAATAAAAAACGCCACAAAACTATTTCAAATAATTTGTGTACTAGTTTTAATCTTCTGATGCCACATAAACCAAAAATTTACCAATTAGTAAAACTTAGTTATCACTCTCAAATCGTAAGACACACCCTCTTTAGTTCATTTATTTATTTAACCTACCAATCCCAATGCCTACAACCCCTTATGTTTTAAAATTGATTTTGCTAATTAGAACGTTTCATTGATTCATTGACCTCTCTGCTACTGAAGAGATTCAGTGAAAACTCTAACAAAGATCGGTCAGATGAATTTCTGACCAGTTTTACCTGGAGTCTGTCCTTCAGGACTACAGCAGAGTGTCTCTTTGATCTATTCTTTCCATTTCAGCTCAAGCGGCCCTTGCCAGGATTTATTCTTGTGTCATTCTAAGTGCATTTCTTTGCTTGGTTGCTCACTTGGGCCTTTGGTCCTGCCACTTTGTAAAGTTGCTTGGAGACAATTGCCACTGTTATGCGTGCTATAAATAAAGTTAATTAACTTGAATTGAATTTAGATTTTTTTTAAGAGTACAGTGAGTCCTTCCCGTAATCCCCTCTCCCTCTCTCTCTCACTGGATGTTCCTGCCATGTCCGTCTCTTTCCCCAGTCTCCATCTGTTACTTCTCCTCCCACGCTTCCATCCAAGGGATGGATGGATGGATGGATGAATGGATGAATGAAGAGATTGTGAGTGTTTCGATATGTGTGTTGTGTGTAGGAGGAAGGGGCTGATAGGACAGTCATCTGCTGTAACAGTTTGTTACAGACTGGACACCCCTGTGGGAAATGCATAATTTGTACCACCTTGTGTCAGCAGTCTTGAGTAGCTTCAGAGTGGAACAGCTGTAAGAATTAGCGTGTGTGTGTGGTGTGTTTGTTGATTTGTATTAATTAGAGAAGTTACACAGTTCTTAGAGGGTAGAAGAACTTTTAGAGGACAACAGATGCATTAGTTATTTTTTGTTAGCAGTTACAAATATCCCTTGAAGAAAAGTTAACTCATTGATGCATGTGGAGATGACTTCCACAAAATAGACTTTTAATAAAGAAACCAAAGGAAATGAACACTAACAGCAGAACAAACATGGAATGACGTTTATGTCTACCTCATCTACTACGTGTGTTTTCCTGGTTCCCTGGTTATAATTAAAATCTCCTGTGTTGATGTACTCCTGGTCTCCTCGTTCCTCGCTCCGCGGTCCAACACAGTAGCACCGTGACAGAATACCGGACCGTGACAGTAAGCGGTGCCCCTTCTCCCCGTGTTTGTTTTTCGTTTTTGAAAAGTGTTTTGTTTTCCTGTTTGTTTAATAACAAATAACAAAAACAAAAAACAGTATATAGTGTTTATTTGAATTAATATATATATATATATATATAGATATATATATATAATGCTGTTTTAAGATCTATTAATTCAATTTTTGTATAATTTTAATTATTAAAATGGTGTGACTGCTGTTAATGTGTTTAATCAAATGCATTTTAAATTGTAAGAAGCAATACATTTAACTGTTGTTAATGAAGTAATTGGTGTTCACACATGCACAAAGCCCCTCTCAGTAAATAAAGTATTTTACTGATTATTATTTAGGAATTTCACCCAAATGGGACATGCAACAAAAGTACAGTGATTTGCAAGCTGGATTTGAACTTGACAAAAAGAAAGAACAAAAAAAAATAAAGCAGATTGTGAAAACAGATTGTGGTTCTCTTTGGTGTCACCTATAAGCCATCGAAAATCTCTGAAATGTCTGAATTCTGACTATGAGAGAAACATTTGGTTAGGCACATTTGGATAAAAGGCACAAAACTGATCCAAACGGTAATGCAAGACTGTAAAGACTTCCAATGAACTGAGTGAAGAGTCACAACCCCTGAGAATGCCCAGTGTGTGACATTGACACCAAGAACTGTCACGCTCCAAAAACAATGAACAACATTTCAGTGTCTCTCTCTAACACATACTCACTAATCTGCTGGTGATAGATGACACATTGCTATCAACACTGTGTCTGTGAAACAGTGGGGGTCATGGTTAGAGGAGTCACCTTACCCTGTTTCACCGGCCCACACACTGCCATTAAGACATGTTTTCCCTACATGTCCCAAAACCAGTTCAAACTATGGGTGCATTATATGCTAAGCTAATACTGTTGGGACAAATGACAGTAAATGTCCTTGAGCAATGGCAACACCCCTCAGTGGGATAATCGCCAGAGAACATGTGGACGGGCATGTGAGGAGAGGGAATATGAATCCATGGGCAATCACTATAGCAGATCTTCTGAAACAATATGATGACAGAACTTAATTTTTTGGTGAACAATCCCTATAAAGTTAGCCATTGACGGTAGCCATTGACTTCTATTGTGTGGAAAATAATTCTATGGAAGTCAATGGCTACCATCAATTGTTTGGTTACCGACATTCTTAAAAAAATATCTTGTGTTCAACAGAAGAAAGAAACTTATACAGAAGTGGAAAGTGTGTAAATGATGATATAACTTAATTTTTTGGGTGAACTATACCTTTATGTTTCTAATGGTTCTGTATAGGTTTTGACAGGACATCAGACAAACTTTCCCATGGCTGTGTGAGAATGTGAGCTCACCCTACAAAAATCAACCTCCCTTTGGAGTCTCTCTTATTGATTCGCTGCTATCTGATGTGAGAATTGAGCTGGGCTGCCAATCAATGACAGGATCAGAGCAATAATACCAATGAAACATGAGCCACCATCCAGAGAGAGACCACCGCAGAGAAAGCTTATTCCATATCACATACTTATTTATAATCACTAGATATTCGCATTTTATGATCCCTTTCACTGAACATTTACATTGCATTTGACCATACATTAAATCAAAGGACACTTACTGAACGCTATGTCACAAACACGATTCTTGCCCATGCAAAACTTGCTGCATCAGTGCTGGGTGGTCACCAGGGTGTTGCTATGCAGTTGCCAAGGTCTTCTAATAGGTTTTTGTCTAAAATATTTGCTATTGCTAAGTGTTTATCGGGGTATTTTGGGTGGTTGCCAGGGTGTTGCTAAGTGTTCGGGTATTTTGAATTATTTCTAGGGCATTGCTAAGTGTTGAATAGGACGTTCTGTGTGGTTCCTCATGCATTCCTAACTGTTGGTTATGGTATTTTGGGTGGTTGCTAGGCTGTTGCCTAGTGTTAGGGTATTTTTAATGATTGCTGGGACATAGCAAGTGTTTGTTAGGGTATTGTAGAAGGTTGCCAGGGTGTTGTTAAGTGTGTGTGTGGTTGCTGGTTTTTTGCTATAGGGTAATTTAAATGCAAAGTGTTTATTTGGGTATTGTATGTGGTTGCTAGGGTGTTGCTAAGTGTTCAGTTATTTTGAATGATTGCTAGGCCATTGCTAAGTGTTTATTAAGGTATTGTCGGCGGTTGCCAGGGCATTACGTTGGTTAGGGTATGTTGCTAAGTGGTGTTTAGAGATGAGTCACACACTGAAGTTTAATATTTATGGTTAAGGATGTGAATAAACCGCTGACCACAAGTATGTGCACTTATATAGTGTCAGCTGCCTTAGTAAGCACTATGAATTCAGTACCTTGTTTGGGGGTCTGATGTACAATCAGGTACTGCATTGTACAATGGTCAGTGAAATCTCAAACCTCTCATCCATCTTTCAGGCTATGCTGATGCTCTACAACTGAAGATGATCAAAGGAAACCCCTCAGAGATCAGGACTAGCCTGTAATGTTTACAGAAGCCAGAGGAATAATGCATCACTGAGGGCTCATTAGGGTTCAACATGCTCCTGACCCAGATCAAAGAGTCAGCGTGTGGCTGTACTGGGTTGTTTACGATGTTCGGCTCTTTACAGTGGGAATAAGTCGAAGAAGTAGCCTCAAGAGGCATAAACACTCTGGCAGACACTAAAACGCACCTTTTTAATAACGACCAAACTCTTGCTGCAGCTTTTTGTACATCCCAGAATCCTCCTGGGAGTGCGGTCTGTCCCGTAAAGCAGCAAGCGGTAAGCGCTCATTAATTTAAGGCAGGCCTAAGTGCATTAAATAATTCACCTTCTACATTTCCCACTTCACATCCTTCCTTCTCCCTGACTCCTTTTTATTAGGCCAAGTCATTCATTTGCTTTTCAGAGACGGCTGACCTCATCCTTTCTTTCTGTATAATTTTTTTCTGCTTGTGAGCTTTTGGACCTTCATCAATTTTTGAGAGCTTTTTAAAGGTATTCAACCATACTGCAAGTCAGGGAAAGAGTGGGCTCTTCTAACATACATGAGCTGAGGTGAGCAGGGAATGCAAGGAGACGAAGATGACAGGAAAATAAATTAAACAGGGAAAAGTATGGCCGAAACATACTATGAACTCACAAGTTAATGCAAATGCAAGCTCCATTTCATACATAATTGTGCTTTGAAATATTTCAGAGTGCAATTCCTAATGCAGCGGAAGTTTGCATTACATTCTACAAACTGTCACAAATGATGCTATAGCAAAATTAGCACAAATGGTATTTTTATATGGTCAATTTTCTCTTTAAGGTGAGACAATGTTATGACAGATTTAAAGAGAACGGATTTCGCATCGGGTTCAGCTGGCCATGTGAATTTGCCACTGACCAACAGACATATGTTTGGTTTGAAAGTTTTTTTGCACAAAAAATATTTGGCTAATGTGAACGTACCTTCAGTCAGAGTTAGTTAAACAGTTGATATTTTTATATCTACCGGTAGTTACCTGAATAATACATGCAGTAAGCTGGCACAGGCCTGAAAGTATCTGTATCGCCCCCTTGAGGACAGACTGAGGGTTGTACCTTGGATCGACGCCTAAAATGTTCCCACCCACCTAAAATAAGAAATAAAGTGACGTGAAATCCAAAAAAAAGTGTCACAGTTGTGAGAAATAGTCGCAATTAGGAGAAGATTCACAGTTAGCTATATTACTACACACATATATATATATCTATATAGGCTCCATTAGCAATATTAGCTGTCCTCAAAAATGACTTGAAATGTGATGAGGAATTACAAAAAAACATTTTTCACAATCGATCATTTATTGACATCATAAAACAGCATTTCCAGTTTGTGTTTGGCCCTGTGATTTACACTGCCAAGACTTCAAATACACACGTAATCTTCCTCTTTCTCTCTTGTACATGACTGAATTCTCTTTGACCATTATGAAGAGTTTGCATTTCAGAGTTTAACGTGTTCATCTGTAACAGTCACACACCACACACACACGGAATACATGTATGTCCTCACTCGTCTAACATACGGCCCCTGGGACACAGATAAATAAACATCTAACACGTCTCTGATAAATCAACCATATAAATCTTGACCTCTGAATCATGATAAATGTGGAAAAATAAACCAACAAACAAAACAAAATGTCCAAAACTAGATTTATCTTCTCTTTTAATAAGAATCAAGATAAAATATTTGCTTTTAGAATAGTTGTTCTTTTGGCATCCGTTCCATTTGCTCTAGGCCATACATTTGTACATACAGTCTATAAACAATACAGTGTTTGATCAAAGGGGGATGTAATGTTTCTCTAGGAGTCATAACATGGGTGACACACCTGCCCTCAGGAACAACCGCATGGAAACACAACCTTTATTACGTGTGTTTGTGTAACAGGGATCCACTGTAACACTGTGTATTCCATTCAAAATAAACACACGCGCACACGCCACATAGGAAGGGATATCCTGGATATCAGCACATACAAAGGACACACACACTCTGACTGTCCATTAACACACACAGCACATGTACACACACTTTTGACCGTCTCTGAGTCAGACTTATTACTGGTTTATACGACACACAGCTACTAGAATCTCAAGATTGTATGTTTCGGGAAGCACTGTGGTTTGAAGAAACCGCTGCGTCAATCACCTTGTTCACCCTGACAACAGCTTGAAAAGATTTCCCATTGGTCCACTTGTACTGTGGTATGTAACTAACCAAGTAGAGTGTTGGAAGGGGTGGGGTTTTTAGGGTGGGCGGCACCTCTACGATGTACAGAAGCCGGTGGAGATTCTAGCAGACAAAGAAGGAAGGAATAGGAAGGAAAAAAACTATGAGAGTGAAGCAGTGTGGAAAAGGTCACACTGATAGCAGTGTCGAGTTTTTCAGCAGATCCACGTCTGAGAACCGGTAAACAGGTTGGAGGGGGTGGGAAAGGCATTCCAGGACAGAAGAAGAGTTTTTGGGCGTTTATGTGTGTGTTTAAGGGCTGTGGTTCATGCATGACTCTCAGACCGAGGTTGTGCCGGTGGTGAGTGTTCGGAGTGTCTCAGAGGGTGCGGGGAATGATGGTGAAAGGTAAGATGGGACAGCTGGCCTCCAGCTCCAGGGCAGTGAGGAAGCATTCGGTCGCAGCGGCGTCATTGCCTTGCGCTTGCAGCACCTCTCCCAGACTGTTCCACACGTCATGGGCCGTGCTGTTCACCTGCACCGCGTCACGCAAGATCTTCTCCGCAAGACTGTACCTCTGCAGCTGATGCAATATCAGACCCTGCAAAAACACAGACAGAGAGAGACAAATCAAAAGAGAAAAAGGGAAACTATTGTTGGTAAAAAAAACTACAGATGCCAGGAAATTTAGGATATAGTTCTGAATGAATTTTTACTTTCCTATTGATTTAATAATATGCACACATCTTTTAGCCTCAAAACTGAGTCAAGTTCATTAATTAAGGTACAACATGGCCCTTTAAGACATGGTATAATTATATTATATTATATGGTATAATTATAAAAGAATGATCAAAAATATTGATTAGTAACCACTGATCTGTAATAGAGAATTATATAATAGATATATAATATAATAGAGTCATTTATATAGATCAGTGTTAGGTAACACAATTTGTATAGAAAAACTTGATTTATTTTTAATTTTTTTTATACAAATGTACTATAATTAATTATTTATATATTACAACATTTATACTACTTTGTATTAATAATATAATATTATTCATTATAGTTTATGTAATCAGTGGTTTTTGAAAATGGAGATTATTTGAAAAAACATTTTATATATTTTTATATATTATATATTTTTAATAACATCTTATTTTATATATAATATTAGAATATATATGAAGGATCACGTGACACTGAAGGCTAGAGTAACTGGTATTATTGGCTGCTAAAAATGTAGCTTTGCCATCACAGGAATTGTTAAAAAATTATATAAATATATTACAAATATATATTTTTTTTACAGTATTACTGTTTTTATTGTATTAGACAAATACTTAAATGTATTTGTAATTTAATTTAATTAAAAAATTTAATTTAGCTATGATATTATTTTTCAAACAGTTTCTGTACTGCAAAAACTCATTGTTCTTCATATTCGGTTTGTCAAATATGTGTCAAAAGAGACCTCTATATTTCCATAAAACAATTCTATAAAAATACAGTTATCGGTTGCATTTGTTTTGAAAATGTCATATAATCTGGTTTGAATGCACAAAAGTGGTATTTTGAAGGGTTTGTTCACCCAAAAATTAAAATTAGCCTGTGTTTTACTCACCCTCAAAGCATCCTAGCTGTATGTGACTTGCTTCTTTCAGACGAATTCAATCGGAGTTATATTAAAAATTGTGCAGGCCCCTCCAAGCCTTACAATGGGGGTAAGCGGGTGTTTGTTGTCAACAGTTCAGAAGACGTGAAATAAAGTGTGTGCATCCGTAATAAAACGTCCCTCACATGGTTCCGGGGGGTGAATAAAGGCCTCCTGTAGCGAATCCATGCGTTTTTGTAAGATAAATATCCATATTTTAAACGTAATAAACACTTTTCTCTCACTTCCGCTGACTGTCATACACGGAAGATGCTCCGGCAGATGACGTAAGACGTATGCGTCGTGCACGCGCCTCCGAGAAATGCAAAAAAATGTAATTTAGCTATGATATTATTTTTCAAACAGTTTCTGTACTGCAAAAACTCATTGTTCTTCATATTCGGTTTGTCAAATATGTGTCAAAAGAGACCTCTATATTTCCATAAAACAATTCTATAAAAATACAGTCATCGGTTGCATTTGTTTTGACAATGTCATATAATCTGGTTTGAATGCACAAAAGTGGTATTTTGAAGGGTTTGTTCACCCAAAAATGAAAATTAGCCTGTGTTTTACTCACCCTCAAAGCATCCTAGCTGTATGTGACTTGCTTCTTTCAGAACTAAAATGAAGACGGACAGTTTTTGTTTCATCTAGTTGTATTTACTCAGTGCAACTTATAATAGTGAAAGATATAACACCAACATGCTAGAAAAAAACAAACAAACAGAATCACTGATTTATAAAAAGGATCACCCCTCTCCTAAAAATAACCTGTAAACTCAATCAAGTGTAGCTAATCACCTTCTCAATGGTACACAAAGCCATTTGACGTTCAACTGTGATAATTTTGATTAACTCACCATGAAGCTTTCCTGGAGCATTTCAGTCCTTGGTAGTGCAACTGAAGCAAACAATCAACTATGGGTGGCAAGGCACTGTCAAAGAGTGATCATTGTGTGCATGTGACAACAATATCACAAATTCTCCACAAATGTGGCTTGTATGGGATGGTTGCAAAAAAAAGCCACTCCTCAAGAAAGGCCACATGCAGTCACGACTGAGCTTTGTTTCTGAGGCAGATGAGACTAAAATTGTATTATTTGGCCTCAACAGCAAATTATATGTCTGTCCAATACAGCTCACCATCCAAAAACACCATTCCTACAGTAAAGCATGGAGGTGGTAATATTCTGTTATGGGGGTGTTTCTTCTGCAGCAGGACAGGAGCACTTGTCAGGATAGAAGGAAAAATGGATGGGCCAAAACACTGTCAAATTCTTGGTTGTCAATGGGAAGAAGGTTTACCTTCCAACATGGCAATGACCCAAAGCACACAGCAAAACTGAGCACACAGTGGTTAAAGAAGAAAAAGGTGAATGTCCTTGCATGGCCTAGTCAGAGCCCAGACTTAAACCCCATTGAAAATCTGTGGAATGACTTGAAGACGGCAGTCCACAAACGGTCACCATCACATTTAACTGAACTTTAACAGTTCTGCAGAGAAAAGTGGGAAATATTGTCTAGATGTGCAAAGTTAGTAGAGACTAAAGGCTGTAATTAAAGCAAAAGGTGGTTCAACAAAATACTGACACAAGGGGGTGATCCTTTTTCCAACTCAGTGATTCTGGTTTTTTATTTTATTTTCTGAAATGTTGGTGTTATATATTTTACTTGGATGTTATAATTTGTAAATACAGCTGGATAAAACAAAAACCGTCCGTCTTAATTTCAGGCTGCAAAGCAATAAAATGTGATTATTATAATTAATTAATTTGATTATAACCCCCCCCCCCCCATTATTTCGGAGCGCTGCTTTGAAGGGAAGAGGCCACCTCAGACAGTGCCTGCTCCACCCGTGACGCTGCTATGGAGGTGGCGTGGACGGAACCTGCAGTGGAAATAGAGTGCAGTGGAAATAGAAGCCTCTCCACAAACAACCACAACACTCCAGACATTAACAGTCAGGCCCCTCAGTGAAAACTCTGATCTAGAATATTATCAGAATATATCTGTAAATATCAGAATATTGTTTATATACACATGAAGACAAAACAGCTTGATCACAGCTCATCCCTGTTCTCAACAGTGCTATTATTGTTAATTAAAAGTAATATTAAAATCAAAACTATTAAAAATCATTATTTGAATTAAAGCTATAATAAAATTAAATATAAATATTTGATGAAAAATTGTAAAGAATTACTGTTGACTTGGCAACAAAGTAAAATAAAATGCTAAAATGACTAAAACAGAAACCGAAATAAAAATAAATTAAAGCAAAAAAATGTAAACTAATAAAAATATCAAGTACATAACATAATTACAAAAAAAAAACTGAAAATGCAAAAAAGAAAAAAAGAAAAGAAAAAAAACGCTAATTCAAAATATTATTAAACACTTGTTCTTATATATTTAACATATAAGTGTTCAAGTTTGAAAATGTCTTGATTTGAAAATTTCTTGATCTATAACTGTTTTTCTATTCTAATGTTCAAGATTTAAAAATAAATGAACACTAGTCATGTGAGGTAATTTTAGGAAACACAGGGGTGAAGAAACACCATGACAAAGATTCAGAGATCCAACAATCTGCAGTCAACTCTCAGAATTTCCAAAATGTGGACACAATTCAAAACAAGCACACTTGCACACACCACTTAAACACAAACAGCATAAAATTATTAACAGTGAAAAAATGAAGCTCTGCACATTTGCAGCTACTTTCCACAAATTTACCAAATCTTGCATTTTAAAAGTGCTGGCTGTAAAATAGTTTTCTCCTGTCTGCTTGGATTGAAATAGAGTGCTTTCAATTAAATGTATTATTCACCCAAAATTACATTCTGGTTCTCATATACAATCATTTGAAATGTGAAAGTATCATCAAATGATTCACTAAAAAGATCAGACTTAAAAGAACAATTCATTCACAAACTGAATATTCATAATTTTCAGTGAATAACAACTCTATTTAGGTCTGTTCCTCACACATGTATATTGTAAGTAGGGCTGTCAAAATAAATGTTTGCGTTTGCATGATATGTGTGTATATTTATATGTATACCTAAATACACACACATACATGTATAGATTTAAGAAATATTTATATGTATATATCTATTCATATGTATATATGATTTATATTATATATAACTATAAATATATATTACATATATTTCTTAAATATATACATGTATGTGTGTGTGTTTATATATACATACACGCACAGTACACACACATATATAACGTAACCACAAACTTTGGATGCGATAAATCATGATTAATCGATTTGAATCGAAACCCTAATTGTAAGCCATCTGAATACAGTCCTTAAATCAAATATGATATTTTTTATAGATTTTTGCATCAATTTGAAGCTTCAGTGCTACAATTTCCATTCTTTATAACTGCATTCAATGAGCGATTTGTAAAATCTTCATAATTTCTACTTTTGTGTTCCACCATTCAAAACTTTGAGGTCGGTAAATCAAAAATACTGTAAAAACAGTAATATTGTGAAATATTATTACCATATAAAGTAGGTTTTCTATTTGAATACATTTTAAAATGTAATTTATTCCTATGATGACAATGCTGAATTTTCAGCGGCCAGCAGCAAATGACCTTCAGTTCCGGGTGAGCAGTTTTACCAATAAATTACAGATTTGGCCTCGGTTCCTTTTCAATTTGCCAGATTCAGGAGATGAACTGAAGACACCACATTGGTTTCCTGAACTGAAATGAAAAATTGCCCCCTGCAGTTCAGCGATCACAGATTCCCTATTTGTCTAGACGTGCGGCTGCCCAGCAGAGCTGTGGTCAGGGCATCAGTGTGGTCATTAAAGTCTCTGTCGGGGTTCAGAGGAACTTATTAGGATCCTCAAGAGTCTCTATGAGTCACTGGCTGGATTTTATCGACCAAACCAGTGGGACATAAAACACATTCGGACTGAAATCGATCCCTGTACATCTCAGTTTCTTTCTCTTTAGCAATGAGCCTGTTGAGTCAAATCCATAGCTGCTGCTCCTATGTTTAGCATTTCTATGGCGACGGTGGACAAAGTCATGGATCAATGGACCAAACACTGAGAATCTGACCCTATGTGTACTGAGTTTAAAAGGCTTCCAGGGGACCTCTTCATGAACGTCCTATACCACAGCCTTTAAAAACTCACAGAGGCCACAAGAATGAACACATTTAAACTGTGAAACAGAACATTTATGGCTGTTCTAGGTTATACAAATATAACAGTATATAAGTTCATCCAAAAATGAAAATTTGGCCATATTTCTTATTCTCATGTTGTTCCAAACCTTAATGACTCTTGTTCTCATTTTAATCGCACTTTCTGACACAACATGTTGTCAAATGCATTAATATACTACCGTTCAAAAGTTTGGGGGCAGTAAGATTTATGCTCTTTTGAAAGAAATTAACACTTTTACTTTTAAAAGTGAGAATAATTTCAAAATAAATGCTGTTCTTTTAAACGTTTAATTATTACTTTAAATTATATTAATAGTTCACAATATGATTGTTTTTACTGTATTTTGATCAAATGTATGCTGCCTTGTTGTTTCATAAGAGTCTTCTTTAAAAAACATTAAAAAAAATCTTACTGACCCCAAACCTTTGAATGTTAATGAATATATGTACAGTAAATGAAATTTGAAAGCTACGCTGGAGGGGTAACTCAAATTCCATCATGTGACTTCAGGAGACTTTTGAATTAAGCTCAAAAGTCAAACAGATTACTTCTATGGTGCTGTTATAATGGTGCTGTTTTGTAATTTGGGAACTTGACAACATCTGCATTTTCACTGTGTGGAAGAGCAGCTTGGACATTGTGCTCAGTTTCTCAATTTGTGTTTTACACAAAAAACAAAGTCATACAGATTTGTACAACATTTGCAAAAGATCCAAAATTAAGGCTCTATTTTAAAAATTCTTATACTTGACTGTGTTGAAAGCGCATTACAAATTTCTGAAGTAGGTTAACAGCTTCACATCTCTCTTAAGCACATGCATGTACACACGCAAACTCAAACACCCCATGATGCATTAGACCAGGCTGCAGAAAGAGTGTGACCATAGAGCTCCATGCTAGGAGTGGGAAAGCATCATCACACACAATCACACACACATACATAAGAAGAAAATATGTTTGTAAAGAGACAGTACTTTCTTCACAAGAACCTGCTGTAAATATAGAGAAAGTCTTTGGTTTGTAATGCATCCCCCATTTTGGCATTCCTAGAAGCCTGCGATAACCTGTACACAGCATATGTCATTGATTTTTTCTGCAAGCAGGCACATTTAAATTCATAATCATTTAACATTATTAATTTATTTGTAAAATACAGGGGACATAATTTCCCAGTTACTTTCCAGTGAATTAGGCTAAAAGGTTATTTAACTCCTTAATACAATACAATATTTTTAGTGTTCTCTAGCAATTCAAATATGTTTGTAAAGAGACAGTACTTTCTTCACAAGAACCTGCTGTAAATATAGAGAAAGTCTTTGGTTTGTAATGCATCCCCCATTTTGGCATTCCTAGAAGCCTGTGATAACCTGTACACAGCATATGTCATTGATTTTTTCTGCAAGCAGGCACATTTAAATTCATAATCATTTAACATTATTAATTTATTTGTAAAATACAGGGGACATAATTTCCCAGTTACTTTCCAGTGAATTAGGCTAAAAGGTTATTTAACTCCTTAATACAATACAATATTTTTAGTGTTCTCTAGCAATTTGAATCAATTTTTCAAGTCCCCAAAAACAATTAATTCCATTTAAACTCCAAAAGCAGTTTTTAGCTTTGATTTTTACAAGCTATGACTGTTTCCAGATACTGTGTCGTAATTGGCCGTAAATGAGCACCTCTCAGCACGATCATGACACCCGCAATCCCGTCCTCTTAAACGTTTCATCGCTCTGTTAACAGAGCCTGGACTTTAGAAACAGCTGCTAAATGTGAGACACTAAAGAAAATTAGAGCTTGTGATCCATGGTCAAGAGACCTGGGTGCTGTTCCATCAGATACCACACACCCAAT
The DNA here is from genome assembly GCF_001515645.1 of Sinocyclocheilus grahami. Lineage (NCBI taxonomy): Eukaryota > Metazoa > Chordata > Actinopteri > Cypriniformes > Cyprinidae > Sinocyclocheilus > Sinocyclocheilus grahami. The sequence continues at coordinate 2,357,035 of NW_015505183.1, forward strand.
TTATATCAAGTGACCTTAATGACAAATCATCAATATTTAAATAACTTTTAAAATAATTACAGTGCTTGACTTCACTCAGGTTTCAAATAAAATGAAACAATAATCTTAAACTGGGATTAAACTGTGGACTGTCAGATGGAATTAAAAGAGCTTAAGTCTAATTTTGGACCAATGGTTAAAAAATTAGAGCACATTTTAGACAAGGTCATTGCTCTCCTGAGGCACCAAATTATTTAGATGAATTTTTAATCACAGAACACTTTTATAGGGCTTTTGTGATAACAAGAGACAGGTAGTGTGTATATTTACATATATAATATACCATTTAAGAGTTTGGGGTCAAGATTTCATTTTATTTTTATTAAAGAAATACATTTTTTGTTCAGCATGGATTCATTAAATTCATCAAACGTGACAAATTAGTGTAAATGGGGGAAAAATGGTAAATCGTTTTTTAATATCTATGCAGGATTAAAGTGTTATTCATGGCTGTAGCATAGACACCGCACAAGCTGTTTCGGAGTATAATAAAGTGCTGTTTATAATACTAACCCTAATAATGATCAAAAGTAATAGAGATACTTGCCATACCATTAATAATAATAACAAGTATAATAATAATAATAACTAAGTGTATCATTAAAACTAAAAGGTCAGAATCCAAACAGAGCTAAAAGTACCCATAAATATTTGGCTTTAAGTAGCAGTATGCGTTAAACCCTGTTTGAAAGGCCTGGAGGAACAATACTGTCTCTTTAATTATTAAGAACTGAGGCCAAATGAGTGCATTTACGTCTCTCTTCAGCACAAAGAGGCCTGGGACACAAAACGCCAGGAGAGGACACAGAATAAGGGGGTAAAACAAAAGGTAAGAGGCAACGCGTCCATTGAACACATTATGCCGGAGTGTGTTGGAGTGTCTTAACAGACAGGTGGTGGGTGCACTCTGCTAAGGGGGAGAAGGCCAGCGAGGCAATGAAGCAGGTGTGTGTGTGTGCGTGTGTGTTTACATGTACAGACATAAACAGCAATCTGACAGCGATTGCCTGAGACAGATGTTTTTACATGATGTAAACAGGGCCAGAGGGAGAATGTATCTTAGATGAAGAGAAAGGTGACAAAACTGCAGTATGAGTGAGTTTGAGTAACACAGGAAATCTGTAGATGAACTCTCTCTCTCTCTCTCTAAAGATACGAGTGTGGATATGATCCCAGGTCTTAAACGGCTGATAGCAAGTGTCACTGCTTCTCTGTCTTTCGTTTCCCCACGAGCCTCTCAGTGGAGATTAAGTGCTTAGCGTCAGTCTCACGGGCCACTGGATCCCTGAACCCACACCATCACATCATCCTGCCAGTGGCATTTACAGTCTTATAACAGCCCCGTACTCAATTAATGGCCTTTTACAGCTGATATAAGCCATAACTTGACACACCATAAAAGTAGAGCGAGCTACATCTAACTCTTGAAACAAAAGTACATGGACTCAATCGCTTATTCACATAATTTGTGCATTTAAGATTTTTTTCTTCACTATACTTCAAACTAGAAAAAAAAGTATAAATATGGCCTGAAAATTGGTGGGAAAATTGCTTCTTGGGCAGGTAAAAATCTCCACATTACAAATCCATTAGTGTCTGAAGGTCTTTAGAGGCCATGGTCTTCAAAATGAGGCCTTAAAACCCAAACAGCTTCAGTGCCAATCCAAACTATAGCAGCAAACAAGTCACCAAACACTTAACCAAATCCCAATTGAATTGGGCTGGTAGGTGGGGTTATGCAGGCAGAGCAGTGCAGTTAGGGGCAGGGGATTGGCTAGTGAGAGGAGACTCATGCCAGGCTATTGGCCGAAAAACACACACAAGGTGCACAGTGAATTACTGGCGGAGGAGAAGCGTCGGCGGGGGGCGTGGTCACAGAAAGCATGGCTGCTGCGCCTCTGGGTGGATTCGGCCTTGGGTGGAGGTGAAGAATAGAAGGATGAAAGAGGAAAAAGAGGAGATACAGGTTCTGACCCCGAGATGGAGGAAGAGGCATGAGAGGCTAGGAATAATAAATGAGAAAGTGAAAAGGATGTGATATTTAAAAAAAATTAAAGATAAATTATTTGGGGAAACACAGAATATTGAGGGAAAAAAAAGAATATTAAAATCAATCATGAATTTGAACTACGTTAAACAATGTTAAAAACAATGCATTTTTAAGTTCTGACCTGTATGTAAATTCTGTAAATTTAAATTAAATTAAAATGACAAAGTAAATAAAAATTTTAATAGATTGACAGGCATTAAAATATGGAAAATGTAAATAAATAAATAATTAATTAAAAAATAAATAAAATAAAATAAAATAAATAACCAGAACTGAACAGCTGGAACAGAAAGATAAGTTTGTAAAGAAAATAATTAAATTAAATTAAACTAAAATTACAAAGTAAATACAATTTTTAATTGATTGACAGCCATAAAAATAATGGAAAATGTAAATAATTAAATTAATAAAAAATTTAATTAAATAAATAAATAACCAGAACTGAACAGAACGGAAAGATAAGGTTGTAAAGAAAATGGGTAACTGCTGAATCACAGAGGCAAGATGACAAGTTTACTGTCTGCATACACAGCACAGAAACCCTCCACCATCACTGCTGTGCAAACACAGCAAATAAACACCTGCACTCATCTCAGCCCTCTTTATCTAATTACTCTACTCGCTGCACAAGATACTGGGAAAATTCATGTAAATTTAGCTGAAACTGAAATGAGTCAAAGCAGTTTTTCACATGAAGTACTGAATAAAGGCCTATTGTTCTTTTAGGAATTAAAGGGGTTAAACCACAAATTTTTCTTGTGTTGAGGAATTATAGCATCCATCCTATTTCCTTCTAATCACCTTACCATGACTTGGCAGGCCAAGTTGCTTCACACTAAACAGTGTTTTGACGTCAGAAACCGTATTTTTTGCAACATAGTTTCAACTAAATGACTTTTTGTACAAAAAAAGTATAGTATCTGAAGTATAAATACAGTATGTTTGCATAGAACTTCAAAAATAAAAACAGAAGAATATTTTCATGATATGACCCTTCTACAAGGATTACAGCTTTAGAAATTCAAAAAATAAAAGTATATTACAAAATGCATTAACCCATCATCTCATTAGGCCATTCGTTCTAAATATAAATCTGTGTTTGAGAGAGAAAGAGAAAGACATATGCAGAAAATACAGATAAAATGACAGCAAAGCTGATGTCTGTTGTCATGGTGATGCAAACTCACCAAAAAGGTATACACAATAACAATAGAGATACAGATATGTGGACATTAATTTGTGTGTGTGCATGTGCGCACTCACCTGTCTCTGGATCACTGAAGTCAGGTAGTGTCATGGCATTCAGCTGGCGACGGTCAGCAACAGCTCTGTCTAACAGACTGCTCCCCCTCCCAGAATCACTTTACACACCGAGAGAGGACGAGAAGCAAGAGGCAATTAAGACGATAAAATTAGAGAACGAGTCAAGCACTCAGACAGGAGACAGAGGATATCACGATACTTGCACATCAATACACACAGAATGATGAAACCCTCAGAAATTTCACTCAGCATCTCATGGCACAGTGCTTCTGCACACACAACCACAATGCTTCTGCAACACTATTCATCTTAAAAGGAGTATAAAAAGGGTGGTTGTCAGGACATTGTGGTTACTTGCATATTGAGAATGGCTGCTGGAGTGGTTGCTCATTGGTCCAAATCAAAAAGAGCCCAAACCCAAGTCTTGATGAAATGATTTACAGATATGTCTCGGATCGAGCTATTAATGTAAGTGTAACGAAATTTCACCCATTTTATTGTTAACCAGGCAAAAAAAATAAATAAATCATGAATCCGATCACTTAGTAAAAGAACCATGCATCTGTGGAGACTGTGGAGTTCACTCAGGGCCAGAAGGCTGCTTGGTTTGACTACTGTGTGAGCTGTGCTTCATACATTGCTAAAAAAAGACATTGACAAAAGGCATTTTTTTTGCTCACAAAATTATACAGAAATTTCACTAATGCACGATTTCTCCCATTCATATTTCTAGATGTGGTTTGTCTCTGTGTCCTCATACTGTCTCTGGAATGCGCACAAAAACATCTGACCGTGTTGCAACTGTTTAGGGTTCGAGGACGACTTTGGTGGGGTTTAGGGAGGATGAGCACAAGTGGTCCTCTGACAAAGTAGCGCTACCCAGGGTTTGGATGGAGGGACTCTGAATATGTGGCATAGTTTGGTTACAGTGTCCAGGCACTAACTGGTCTCTGGCGGATTGTCACCAGGTACTGAGTTCAGGACAGTTTGACAGGAAAAGCTGGAGTATTCTGGCAGTGGGGGGCGGGTATTTCAGCCATTAGAATGAGAGAAAGCAGGACTGAATCATAGTATGCAGCAGTGGTATGAGCTGTGCTTTTATTTATTTTTAATGAAAGTGTGGTGAGCTCCTTACAGTCAGAGAGACATGCTGTGCTGTCTTATGTGTGATGGTGAGTGCCGACACTTGAGCTTCTAGCATTCATGTGTCAACAGCTGGAGTGTGTGTGTACCTGGGGTTGGTGAGGTTGTAACAGGACTTCCAAATCTGCAGCATGCGTTTGCAGGAGAGTAATGCATCCTCTGGACCTCGACACAACGTCTCCAACTTCACCTTTGTGAATAATAGACTACACAGACAAAAAAAAGTGTTTATTATCACTCTCCGTCCATCTGAATGTCTAATTAAGTATTTAATAAACAAAGAAAAGCGTTTATTGAACACAGATAAAGATAAATCAGTCTTAATCTCTTCTGCACGACATTTTAAATACAAAACTTTAAACCAAAGTCAAGTTGATTCGTCCCTTTGTGCTGGGATAACTTCAAATAAATCAACAGAGCATATCAATAGATTTCTCTCTATGGTACAATAAACTGAACAATGAGAGAAAAATAAACGTCCATGAATACTGTACAGGTATATTGCATGTTGTTTGGTCTATTGTGAATGTATGATGTATTGTATATTGTGTATATGTGTTATGTATTCATGTACATTATGAATACATAACACATATTGAATGTTGTGTTGTATATTGTGCATATGTGTTGTGAAATGTATCAATTCTGGTCGATACTGATAAGCCAATAATAATTCTTATGTTATGACCATTAACCCATAAATTGCTGATTTTACTTGTCTAAATACATTAAAAATTAAACACTAAAAATTTAAATCAACCATTTAAACGCTGCCAGCTACCTTTGTTTGGGGTCAGGAAGTTTATCCCATTCTATTAACCAATGTTTTTGCTTCTGACCTTCGATGATCCAGTTCAACCGTACTAATGAGCAAAAATTACTCAAGACAAACATTTGTGTGTCTTTTTTTATTTTTTATTGCTGAAGTGTGTTGAAATGTCTTCTTCTGCATTCTACTGTGCGGACGTAAATTTACATTTCCTTCAGCCTGAGGCTTATTCATTTCACTTTTGGTGTGAAACGGCTTTTATATTTATATTAACACAAAAGTAACGTAACACATTACTTTCCATAAAAAGTAACTAAGCAACGTAATTAGTTACTTTTTATGGAGTAACGCAATATTGTAATGCATTTTAAAAGTAACTTTCCCCAACACTGAAAGTGACAGTAAAGACATTTATAATGTTATAAAAGATTTCTATTTCAAATATGTACTGGTATTTTGAACTTTCTATTCATCAAAGAATCCTAAAAAAATGTATCACCGTTTCCACACAAAATGTTTAGCAGCACAATGTTTCTTGAGAAGCAAATCAGCATATTAGAATGATTTCTGAAGGATCATATGACACTGTAGACTGGAGTAATGGCCATGGAAAATTCAGCTTTGCCATCAGGAATAAAACAATTTTTTTGAAACACATAAAAATAGAAAACAGTAAAAATATTTCACAATATTACTGTTTTAACGGCATTTTAACTGTAACTTTAACTTCAAATGAGCATAGAATGACAACAAATGTAATATAAATATAAATAGGAAAATAATTAAATATCAAATATTAACCAATGTATGTACAATAATCCAAATTATGTTTTTTGTTATATTGAGTGTTGTTTTGTATATTGTGCATATGTGGATGAATGTTTGTTGAGTATTGTATCTTGTCTAGTGTTGTTAATCTCTGCTAATGAGATGCACAGAATCCCCTAATAACACCTGTATTTCACACACATTTCTGCAGACAGCAGATCTGCTCGAGCTGAGTGAAAGTCCCACCATCAAGAGTGCAGATGGGCATTTCTATAATCAGATATGGCAGCATGTGAAGAGATCCAGCAGGGGTGTGTGTGTGTTTATGTGTGAAGCAGATACCATATATAGAGTCTGCTCTTTAACAGCTCGCTGTCGTTGCAGCTGCTCGACTCTGAGCTGAACAGAGATTGGTTAGAGCTTTAATCACGCGCTGCATTCTCTGTAGGCCATGCTGGTCCGAGTTCAGCCAATTCAGAGAGCTGATGGCACATTCTCATTAGCCGTGCTTTCATCTCTGCTGTAGTTGCACACTACGCCGCTAGGACGCCTACACAATCACTGATTTAATCCTGTCGTGTGAGTGTGGAATAAGGAGGGCTGGGTGTTCTGGTGCATTTCCTTTCAAGGCAATGAAGCAAAATGCATGGAAATACACACACAAACTGGACAAACGCACATATGCACAATACCAAAACCCTGAGGGGAAAAACAGGGTGAAAAAGAGGGCCATAGGATTGGAGGAAAAAGAAAGCTGTAGTACGCAAAAAGCACACAGCTTCACACACACACTAATACAGAGATGGAGGGGACTCTGATCAAATTGAATGAGAAGGGAATTTGCGTGGGGACTGCCCAGTGCTTCATACATCCAGCACACACACACGCATACTTTGTCTAACTAACTCGTCTAATTGAAGATGCCAGCAGCAGATATGTACCCATCTATCCCAGCTGCTACAGCAAACATAAACATTCTCTATTTTTTTCTATCATGTAAGTGGCTGAAGCACACAGCTTCACACACACACTAATACAGAGATGGAGGGGACTCTGATCAAATTGAATGAGAAGGGAATTTGCGTGGGGACTGCCCAGTGCTTCATACATCCAGCACACACACACGCATACTTTGTCTAACTAACTCGTCTAATTGAAGATGCCAGCAGCAGATATGTACCCATCTATCCCAGCTGCTACAGCAAACATAAACATTCTCATTAGAGTGGGCACTGTGGCATGCCTCTAAATGTCTAAACACTGCCTGCCACTGTTTGTGTGTGTGCGTGTGTACGTGTGTGTGAATGCTGTGCAAAAGAATAGGCTCCTTGTCATTCGCATTTCATCAGTGTGTGTGTGTGAGAGAGAGAGAGAGAAAGAGAGAGAGATTTAGTTAGTTAAATTTAGGACAGTCTGAAAATCACCTCTGGAAAGCGCTCAGCGCTTTTTTCTGATACTCTTCCTGCATTCCTCGAAGAGATGCTGTTAAGACGACAGAAATGTGAGAAGATGGTAAGGACAAGATAAAGCAAGAAACAATCTGTAAGGTTTCAGATACCTTAATGTTAAGAGAAAGAATATCACAGGATTATAGTGTGTGTAACAGAGGGAAGACATAATGTATAGAGCATTACAGAGTGATTATTAAATTATGTAACGGTCATTACAAAGTGTGTTATATAAGAAAAGAGAGAGGTTATAAAGTATCAGTGGATTATAGAAGGGTATAGATCGTGTTATAGAATGCAGAGAAAATGTATAAAGCATTATGAAGGCATTACAGAGAAATACAGAGCATGTTTAAAATGTGTTATATAAGAGTAGAGAAAGGGAAACGTACAAATCGTTTAAACGGTACAGAATAGTGATTCTCAACCAGGGCCAAAAACTTCCAAGTGGGCCATAGGATGATAATGAAAATGATTTAATTATATTAAAATATATATATTTTTAAATATATTCAAACTTAATAAAAATAATATTTCCCCCCCCTTAATAACTATTATTTTCATTGAAAATCATGCAGAATCAGAATCTTGATTATTACAAAATCTCAAAATGAATTGTGTTCAATGAATATATCAACACTCCCAGTTTCTGTTAATAACAATGTATGACAACAATGTAAGTGTTGCCACAATTACAGCAGAAATACCAGAGGTATTCTTAGCCAATATGGGGGGGCCTTTGAATTACACAGGTTGAGAACCACCAGCATTATAAAAGATTATAGAAAGTGTATTGTTTTATATAAGTATTATATAAGTATCACATATATGTGTTATGTATTCATGTTATATTGAATATTGTGTTGTATATTGTGCATATGTGTTGTGAAATGTATCAATTCTGGTCAATACTGATAAGCCAATAATTATTTTTATGTTATGACCATTAACCCATAAATTGCTGATTTTACTTGTCTAAATACATAAAAAATAAAACACTAAAAATTTAAATCAACCATTTAAATGTTGCCAGCCACCTTTGTTTGGGGTCAGGAAGTTTTTTTTTTTTTTTTAAGAAATACTTTTATTCAGCAAGGATGCATTGAATTGATCAAAAGTGACCAGTGTTGGGGGGTAACGCATTACAAGTAACGCGAGTTACGTAATCAGATTACTTTTTTCAAGTAACTATTAAAGTAACGCATTACTTTTTAATTTACAAGAGAATATCTGAGTTACTTTTTAAATAAGTACTTTTTTTTCCAATTTATTGATTGACAGCTCTCTTGTCCCAATGTTGAGAGAAATCAGAAGATGTTACTGTAGTTCTAAAATAAATATGAATTAATTCATCTCACTCACAAAAAAAACAACAACACAGATTCAGTATTCCTCAAAATGAATTAAATAATGCAACTCAGAATATGATGCAAACCTGCAATAATTAAATGTTAAACAACACAAATATCCTTTATGTATTTTATCCCATTCTATTAACCAATGTTTTTGGTTTATAGAAAGTGTATTGTTTTATATAATTATTATAGAGTGGATCAAAGTGCATTATATAAGGAAGAGAAAAAAACTGCATAGTATAAAAGACTACTGGGAGGGTATATAGTATTTTAGATGGTAGAGAAAGAGTTTACAGTAATATAAAGAAATTAAGGAGACAATATAGAGTGTTATAGAGAGGTACAGAGTGAATTATAGAGGACAAAACAAGGTATAAAATATTATAAATGGATTATAGGGAAAATGTGTGTGTGTGTTAAAGAGGATACAGTAAAGATTACAGTCTTATAAGGGTATAGAATTGGTATATACAGTGCATTCTACTGCAGGTATGCTTACCATCTGTGGCTTTCAGGCTGTAGACGAGACCAATAGCTAGATAGCCTTTGGCCCTGAATTCAGCCGCCTTCTCACCCATATCAATCACTATTTTAGCAAAGCGCTCACCTTCTTCCAGCTAAAAAAAACACAAATACACACCCCATGTCATCACCATCTCACTGTTCGTGGACGGTCTAACAGTAAAGGATTTACAGAGTCATAAACAGGTCAGGGTCAGCTCTCCGGTTGAGCCTGTGCGTATTTCCCATGATTCCTCTTTTATTACCCAGTGCAGATTTCCAATACACAGCTTGACGGCCAGCAGAGGAATGGTGGGATTGTCCGGCTTCAGTCTTATACACTCCTTCAGCACCTTCACTGCTCGAGCCGACTACACACACACACAACAAGATTAGACTCAGAGTAATTTCTAGCAGAATATATATATATATATATATATATATATATATATATATACACAGAGGTGTGAAAAACTTTTTTCCCTTAATAAATGAAATCATCATTTAAAAACCGCATTTTGTATTTACTTGCATTATCTTTGTGTAATATTTAAATTTGTTTGTATTTACTTGCATTATCTTTGTGTAATATTTAAATTTGTTTGTATTTACTTGCATTATCTTTGTGTAATATTTAAATTTGTTTGTATTTACTTGCATTATCTTTGTGTAATATTTAAATTTGTTTGATGATCTGAAACATTAAAGTGTGACAGACATGCAAAAAAATAAGAAATCAGGAAGGGAGCCAACACTTTTTCACACCAATGTATATACTGCATATATATACTGTATATATATATATATGTATGATCAAAAGTGACAGTAAAGACTGAAAATTCTGCCTTTCATCACAGGATTAAATTACATTTCTTAAAATATATTAAAAGTACAAACCAGTTATTTTTAATTGTAATAATATTTTGGTATATTAGTTTTTACTGTATTTTTGATCAGACAAATGTAGCCTTGGTGAGCATAAGAAACTCTTTTCAAAATCTTCAGACATTTTTACTGACATATTACTTATATAAAAAATAAAAGAATATAATTGAGTATTAAATATATAAGATATAATATAATATAAGATATATTATATAAAATAAATGACATAAAAAGGACTTTAACATGATTAATTTTCCTTTCACTGAAATCATAACTTTAAAATTGCCTGATATGTCTAGGTTTTCAATGACTATGGGAACTCTGAGGAACATTGAACGCAGAAAATGGAACACTAACCTTCCCAGCAGCCATTAGGGAGAGAGCAAGCTGGAACCAGAGATGAAACTCCTCAAAGGCAAACTTCATGGCTCTTTCGAGACACTGTGGAGAAGAGACATTAAGATAACCACAGATAAAAGTTGAGAACAATAATTATGACCCCCAACAGATACATGCACAAAGGTCAAACACAGAGCCAGGCAATGTCTCCTGCTAAAGATTACCCAGCGTGCCACAGGCTTTCAGTGTGTCTCTGAGGCTTTACAGTTAATCACACCAGCAGATTAGCAGAGAGCAATTCATTGAACAATAGATCTACATGACAAACAGCTACACAAACCACACACACACACGACACTGCAGAGGTCACACACAATAAATATGGCAGACTCCCAGGACCCTGTGATTGCCATAAAACCATAAAATCCTTGAATATAAAAGACACAGCAAAAGTTATGCTGAGTCCAACATTAGCAACAACAGCATGATCAACAGATGGAGATGGAAGAGAAAAATCTGTCCAGGTACACTAATGAAAACATCAGACTACAAACCACACACACACAAAAAATGCTTTTCTTTGCCTAAATAGGTCAGGCTTCCGAAAACAAACACTGAGGCTTGTCCGTGGCTAAAATAAAATATTAAGTAGAAAGTTATTAACAATGCTGTTTAATTTGGACACATTTGTGACATGTAGATTTGTGCTCTAATATTGAATCTGGGTTAGTTCTGAATACAAAAAAAGCTATGTAATATAACATAATAACATGAAATCGTTTATTATAAATAATTGAAGCAGTATTCTGGTTTGTTACATGCCCCCAAACTCACATGCACACTGTGAATAACCTCCAGACCAGACACAGACACATACATTCACACAGGCCTGTTCTGTCCTAAATAGGTCAGGCTTCCGAAAACAAACACTGAGGCTTGTCCGTGGCTAAAATAAAATATTAAGTAGAAAGTTATTAACAATGATGTTTAATTTGGACACATTTGTGACATGTAGATTTGTGCTCTAATATTGAATCTGGGTTAGTTCTGAATACAAAAAAAGCTATGTAATATAACATAATAACATGAAATCGTTTATTATAAATAATTGAAGCAGTATTCTGGTTTGTTACATGCCCCCAAACTCACATGCACACTGTGAATAACCTCCAGACCAGACACAGACACATACATTCACACAGAGGGAGCGCAGTCTAGAGTGCAGGTCTGGTCTTGTTACCACAGCAACCACACCGGGAGGTTTAACTCGTCCCGCTGAGGGAGTATTCCTGAATGTTCCCATGGTGATGAGCGTGGGCAGGACCTCACCTCTGAGAGCATCTCATACTGTCCGCGTCGGCCGAGCGCGATGGTCAGCAGGTCGTACACCAGTGAGGCGCTCTGGAGGCTGATGATCCGGTCATTATTGTGTTCGGGGATTCGACTCAATACGGCATCTCTGTTAGCCTATGATAAATACAGATATTAATACACACATTCCCCCAAACAGACATGATTACACTACACTCCCTGTGATGGCAAAGCTGAATTTTCAGTAGCCATTACTCCAGTCTTGGTTACATGATCCTTCAGAAATCATTCTAATATGCTGATTTGATGCTCAAGAAAAAGTCTCTTATTATTATCAAAGACGAAAACAACTAAATTTGTCTTTTTATTTTTTAGTGGACAGTTATACATTTTTTTACAGGATTCTCTGATGATTAGAAAGTTCAAACAGCATTTCTTTAAAATATAAATCTTTTGTAACATTATACATATCTTTACTGTCACTTTTGACTAATTTAATGTGTCCTTGATCAATAAAATTTATTTTAAAAAATTGAACAGAAGTGTAGTATACTTGGGCTACCAATAACAGAGACTATTATTAACATTAGACAGCTTCATTTTAGGTCAGTTTGCAGCAGTAACACCTTATTTCTATGAAATAAAACACTGTTTAATCACACTGTGCATAAGTAAAAACTCATTATGACTGAACATAACTCACTCGCAGAGCTGTTGAACGGTCAATTTAAAGAAAACTGAAGAAAAAAGTCACATGAGCAAGAGATCTAATGAGACTTTCTGCTGAGTTCAAGCTAAAGGCATCTCTGATTCTCCAGCTCTGCTTTCAGTACCATTATGATTGGCCTTTCATACCGAAAAACCTGCAGTGTCAGACCATGCTGACTTCATTTACATGTTCTCCTGAGCCAATGGTTAAACCACAGCAGTTCAGAGGGTCACAGAATCTCTACTGCTACTCACCATGGATTCGCTGATTAACAACAGGAGCAAGGCCTCCTCTGTGTTCTCCTGTGGACAAAACAAACTAGAGAGAGAGAGACAGATAGAAAGGCCATCATGAATTTTTCCATCCATGACATTATGAATACAGTGACAAGAAACAAACTTCCAGGATTCTGATCAATTAATTCCAACACCTTTTTTTTATTTTCATGCTACATCATAAAAATAAACAAACAATATACACAGAAACAGCTTTGCCAGCAGAAAATATTCCAGTGTTTCTGCAGGATTACGTATATACTTTTATAGTATTTATTATTATTTTGAATTTGGTGTCCTACTTTTCTCCTGAGTAGATGCGTGGGCGGCGGCTGAGAGCGTAGTCCTTAGTGTGGAGAGGGTGTCTGAGCAGGTCGTCCAGGGGGGAGTGGTGAGGGGGGTCTTCTAGTGGATTCCAGTAACTCTGTTCACACATGCCCCTCAGCAGGATCTCTGCAAGCTGCCTGGCGATAGTCTAAACCCATACAGTATATCTTCAGATTCTAGATCTGTGGTTCTCAACCAGGGGCCGGGGCCCAATAGGGGGCCTCAGCAATCTTCCAAGGGGCCTCAATATTACATAAAATCATTTAAAGTAAGCTAAAACAACAACAAAAAAGATGCAAACTTACATAAAATTTCTTATGTTAATTTGTTCCCTCAATGCCTGTCATTTTTATTTAAGAACCAGGATTATAGTCTTGGAAAACCTCAATATTGTGGGAATTTTAAAAGTGTTATTTCTAGAGTTGGAAAATTCATGGAAAATACTAAAATTTATAATAATAAAATGTAATGGAAATAAATTATATATATATATATATATATACTGTATATATAAACCATAGCAGAAGTACTGTACCAGAAATCTACATGGAGGGCCTTCAAAAAAGGTTGAGAACCACTGTTCTAGACAGAGACAATGAGACAAAGCCATAAACACACAACTCACCATACGCAGGTTCTGAGTAGTTCTGGTCTCTACGGCTCGGAGAATCTCTCGGAAGCGGCTGACACCACGGGTCAGGTTACTGCAGCACCAGGAAATGGAGAGAAAAGAGATCCATTAATCACCTCTAGAGAGCTGGAAAAAAAAACTGATGGCTGACATCAACAAATTTCTCATCAACTCTGTACAAACTTTCTTACACAAACAGATGGAAACACACGCACACACCCTCAGGAGTGGTCAGACCTCTGCCACGATTTAGTGAGCTCTAGCATCAAGCAGTCAAACTAAAGTAGTTACTTATCAGTGGACAGGAAGTTATCGGGCCTGTAGGGCACATTATTACAGGAGTTCTGGATACAGTGCTGTGCAAGTCACAATTAGCACCTATTTAAACGCTGTACAACCTGTGAATGTGTGTGTTAGCGCCTGTCAATGACTGGGGTCAATATCCTCATCAGACTGCAATATATTCCCTCAGCCTCTTTACAAACTGACAGCACACGAAAACACACACACACACACACACCATGAATGAACATGTGTAAAAGACCAGAGAATATAGCCTCAGGCTGTGGAGGTGTGAAGTGTTGCAGAGATGCACGTGAATGCAGGGAGAAGCAGTACAGTAGTTGTGTTGAGAGAGACAGAAGTGTAGAAGTATAGGTATGAGAGCGAGCAGGACAGAGAGAAACAGAGCTAATAAACAAAATGGTCAATTCAAGCATCAGTTCAAACAGTCACATGGATTTATACGATTTTAAACCTATAAGTGTCTATCGTTTGCAAATGCTGTTTGCAAACGATAGACCGTTTCATTGTTCACAACTGTGTTCCATTAAACAAAGATAAAGTGTGGAATTTCTTTCATCAAACACAAAATTTAAATTAATATCTAAAATCTAAAATTTTTACATTTAGATTACCTTCACTGTTATCTAACACTCACTTAAAATTAATCTTTAAAACACTAATAATTTTATAACAATGCTTATTGTAATCTTTAGCAAATCTCAAAATGAATATCTATTTTTCATCAGTATATAATAATGTTGTGAGGCCTAAATTAACTTTTTTAGTTTATAGTGATTTAAAAAAAAAATTAATTATTTAGACAAAAGTATTGACTTTTACTCTACAGTACAGAGTTTTTATAATCACACAGGCTGAGGACGGAACATTTGTTATCCTGTAGGAAATGCATGTTGCGTGTGGTTTAAAGACATTGCTTTCAATCATTTATGAGCCTAACAGATTCATTACCCACAATGCACCACTGCAGCGGTCATATTTCACACAGATGCATTTCACGCACTGACAGATGCCCCACCTGCAATCCATATGGAAGATCCCTCCCCAACCACACCCTCACTGCACAACTAAATAATGATGGAGATTCTCATACTGCCATGTGTAAGGCCACCACACATTTCACGCTAGTACTGCAAATCACAAAAAAAAAGGGGTGCTTAGAAGGGTGCTCGCGAGTGCCCTCGATGCGCACTGAGGCGAGCTCCATAGCAGACTTCTACCCGACAGTCAAATTGGCATTACGTTACGAAGTGTGGACTCAGAGGAAGACCGCAAGGGTTTAGGGTTCGATTTGGGACAGGGCCTTACTCCTCTACAAGGACCTTATTTCTCTACAATCAGCAGGTCAAATTCAGATTACAGCTGACAAGAGATTTGTCCAGCTATGAGATTCCCGAAAAATTTATAAATTGATAAGATGTGTACCTTAAGCTGCTTTGGATACAGTTGGCAGTGCACTGGCAGCGTCTGGCAAAAGTGTCTTCTACAGTTACACTACCTTTTAAAATTTTGGTTTAAGCAATATTTTTTTGTGTTTTTGAAATAAGTTATAAGTCCCTTATGCTCACTAAGGCTGCATTTATTTGATAAAAAATACAGTAAAAACAGTCATTCTGTCCAATATTATTACAGTGTAAAATTCTACTTTTAAAATGTAATTTATACATGTGATAGCAAAGCTGAATTTTTTTCAGCGGCCATCACTCCAGTCTTCAGTGTCACATGATCCTTCAGAAATCATGCCGAAATATAATGGTTTGGTGTTCATGAATCAGTTCTTATTATCTTTTATAATGTTGAAAACAGTTGTGCTGCTTAATATTTTTGTAGAAACTATGATAATTTTTTTTTCAGGGTTCTTTGATGAAAAGAATGTCCAAAAGAACAGTAATTTCAGTATAATTAACAGATTTATTTAGACTAATTTATTGATACTTTTTGGCTTTAAATTAATTTTTAAAAGTAAATCATTCTGGATTTTTCTTATCCATGAAGGTACCAAAACACAAAAAAAACGGAATGCAGCGTATTCATGCAAGCTTCATGTTGAGAGCATGCCCTGATGCTTTAAAGGCTGCTTATGTAGGCAGTTAACTAGGTATTGGCTTTTGTGTGAAGCTGCTACAATATAAGCTTGGCACTACTCTACATGAAGAGAGTGTAGGGATACGTACGAGAAGTCGTTTAACACACGGCTCCATGGTGTAGAGGCCGAGGTGCAGGGGAGAGTGTGGCATCAGAACACACATAAATAACATGAAACGCACAGACACACACAAGCTGAGAACTACAAAGGATCAATGAAGCATTTGGAAGGCACAAAGAAAGAAAGAGAGTTAGTGGGCAGACAGAAAGCTCAGCAGATTCCTAGACCACTCACTGAAGCACGTGTCCGAGGGAAAGAGGAGTGACGAGAGAAAACAATAGATGTTCGAACAGAGGGCATGATAAATGAATGGACACCGCTGTCTCAGGTGTTTCTAAAGGAAGCCTGTTTGGGCTGTGAATCATAATTGAGTGTTGTGCTACAGATAGGGCTGAACAGTATATTGGAAATTATATACACAACATATTTGAGAGGATTTTGCTGGTAATATAAAGCTACACATTTTCAATTTTATTTGACTACTTAATTTTGTCAAATAAAAAGTTTGAGCGTGTCAGTAAACTAGTTTTGCAAAACCTTGTTAAAGTGGGTAGGTTTGATTCATTTGTCAGCATGTCAGCATCAACTATTTATTTTCAAACTGATTTGAAATATTTTTTTTGCCATCACCATTCAGAATATATTTATATATTTACAAAAAAATTTTTAAAATACATTACAATTCAATTTTTTTAACTTTTGATATTGTGAAATTAAATTACAATTTAAAATAAAGGTTTTTATTTTAATACATTTTACATTACGTAATACATAACGTGTCACGTAATCCTTCTTATGTGCTGAATTGATGTTCAAGAAACATTTATTTTTATTATCAATGATTCTTTGATGAATTGATCAAAAGTTCAAAAGAACACCATTTATTTGAAATAGAAATCCTTTGTAACATTGTCAAATGTCTTTACTGTCCCTTATGATCAGTGTATGCTTGCTGAAAAAAATTATAAATGTATTGCTATTCATTTATTTTATTGTATTATTTCTTATATTAACCAATTTAAAGCTAGTTTGCAACATTGATTGTATGTTCAAAATAATGTTTTTAAAAATTACATTTTAAAACATATCAAATATTGTCAAGAGGCTGACAAATATGGATATATTTTAGCTATATATTTTCAGCTATATCGCCCAGCCCTAGTTCCTGATAATATAAACACACAAATACTCACCCATTTTTGAAATGAATAACATGAGCCCTCTGAAGTCCTGTCTCTAGGAAGTAGCCAAGTTCCTGGTCTTGAGTGACCGGACCGGGCTTTGGACTTCGGTTCTGAATGCCAACACTAAGAGCCTGAAGACAAGACATAAGTCATCAAATATTACTGTCAATCATAACTGAAACAAGCTCAAACTCTTTCCTGGTCACTTACACTTAGTTATTCAGCAAATACAAACCATATGTCTTCAAAAGAAGCTTTATATTTACCCAGGGAACACTTTAGAGAGGACGGCGGTTAGGAGGGTACGAGTTTCTAGCATGAAGGTCATACGTAAACCTTCGGCTGCACCCAAAAAATGCAGTGTCAACACTGCAGCAGAACACAAGCTCTGCCGTTCTCCTCTCTTGCCATCATTCACTCTCTCTCTCTCTCTCTCTCTCCCCGACTCTCTCTACGCTCCCTCCCTTCCCCACCAACGCTAAATCACAAGCAGTAAATACTGAACACTATGCAGGGGAATGAATCTGTGCGCCACTATTCCAACAAAGGGAATTAGTGGTGTGAAAACAATCTGAAGGAAACTGAGACTAATTTTACTCTGCAAGAAAATTAACTTTGACCTGTAAAAAGCTTTAATTGTGATTTAAAGTTCACAGGTGGGACAAGAAGAGATTAGTGTCACGGATGGCGGACCCTCTGCTGCAGTACTGTACAAATCTCTCCTAGGCTACAAAATTACTGTATGTTTTAATGTCTATGAGAACTTGACTAAAATATTTTGAAAACGGAGGAAGAAAAAAAAACAGTAGTGAATGAATATTTGGAAATACCTTTTCTACCTCTTGAAGATAGAGAAGAGCGATGTCTCCAGACTTCTCATAACAAGTGATGATCTCCTGGTCTCTGTCTGCATTACGATTGGACAGTGATGGGGACGCCATGGGCACTTTCTCCAGACAAAGACCTTCGAACAAACAGCAGAGACATGAGATGACTTTCACATGCCAAGAGCTAGAAAGGCACACAGAGCTATCCTAGTGCTCTGCCACATTCAGAAGGATGTTTATGACTAATGACAGCTCATTTAAATAAAGATAATCTGAAGTGTGACTTAACGACTTAACTTGTTTCCTTTTAGAGCCATGTGATATAGCAGTACAATAAAATAATCATTTTTAAGTATTGTTAGGAATTAAGTAAATTATTAAATAATATATATAGGTTTTTTAAATATATATATATATATTTTTTTTTACACATTTACCAAATTCAACATAGTTATGGAGAACTAGGAAGGCCACATAAAGTAAAATGAAGAAATTAATTAGCAATTTATTAATTCAAAAATAAAAATGTTCTAATGTTCAGTGTTCTAATCAGGTGAGCATGAAAAATAAAATAAAAAAGCGTTAAAAAAAGTTTTTAATATTTAAAAAAATAAATCAATAATACAATTATAAAATATAATTATTTTATATGCACGTCATCCAAATAAACTACAGAACCTCAAGAAATAAAAATTACATTAATCACAAATTACTGACATTTGAATTACTGAATCGACTGACAGCACTTACTGTACATCTCATAAGTCACCCAAGGTTGTTTATTTGTTGTTTGAGGTATTGATTTAGTATTGATTAGATTTAGTATGCAAGTACCACGGGCTGGTCTCATACCAAAGTCAAAATTCTGCCATCAATCAAACTATATTTCTTTCAAAATCATAGTTACATTCATTTTCTACTGAGCCACAGTATTCACTTATGTGAAGCTTAGTGATGTAGCACTAAAAAAAACAACAGCAAAGCTTGAATTTCAGAAACACACAGCACTTCTGTCAATTCTAATTCAATCGACTAATGAAATACACTGTTATGGTTTCATCCTTACTTTGAGGATATTATATTCATTCTTAAAGGGTCAGACTGAACTCGATATGCTTTGTTCATATAATTCGAGTTTGTTTCCTTTGTTCTGGCTGAAAAGAGGAAGTGAGACACTGAAATATACATGTTTGAGAAAATCAAAGACCTCAGACAAACCAGAAAAACTTTAAATGTTTTAGCACGAGCTGATGTCTGTTCCACTGCTGTATCTCCTTGACTCGTCTAAGTAATGCGTTAAAGATACAAGTGCGTTTCCTTAGTCTTGTCACACAATCTGTGGCCAATCTCGGTCTACTGGTTTCAGCTTCTGAAGTCACATCTTAAATCCCTCATAGCATGAGGAAAACAGCCAAGACTCTGCGCTCAGGTGGCTGGTAAACATGATGAGAGTTGTTTGTTTGACTTGTGTTAGTATTGGGTTCTCCATGCAGATAAAGTTTCATGACAGTATGGCAATGTGACAGGAAACAGAAACTGTAGCCCTCCTAACTATTTTTCAAACTGATTCAATAATAGATAACGGCTTATAAACAGATATCACAGGATGAAGAAAACTGTCTGGTACCAACCAAGTCACAAAATGATTCCGAAATTAAAACGGAGAGGAATAATCCATCACGAGTAAGAAGGTAATGACGAGGCCCTGATTAAAAATGCACTGTGAAGTCCCTGTAAGACAGGAGGAGAATAAGAGTTGACTGATTGGCATGAAATATTAGTGAATGGTTTTAAGTCACCTTCACTATTTAAAAGTTTGGGGTCAGTGAGACTTTTTTTTTTTTAATAATTAATTCTATTCAGCAAGGATGCATCAAATTGATCAAAAGTGACAGCAAAAACGTTCACGTTACAAAAGAAATCATGGTTTCTACAAAAATATTAAGCAGCACAACTGTTTTCACTATTGATAATAATAAGAAATGTTTCTTGAGCACCAAATCAGCATATTAGAATGATTTCTGAAGCATCATGTGACACTGAAGACTGAAGTAATAATGCTGAAAATTCAGCTTTACCTTCGCAGGAATAAATTACATTTTAAAATAAAATAAAATATAAACACTATTTTAAATTATTATTATTTTTACAATATTACTGTTTTACTGTATACTTCTCACAAATGCCCAACTTGTAATTGGTAGTGTATGTACAATTAAATAATGACAGAATTATTTTTAGCAGGTATATACATTTAAAACGTACAGTTTTACTCTTTTGAGAAAAAATAATAATTGTCCGATAAAATGCTCTAAAAATGATTATGTCCCTCTCCCTTAGCATATAACAAATTGTGGTCAAAGGCTGTGATGCAAACTAAATAAATACATTTATAGCAACTAATTCTAAATTAATCTAACATAACATTTAAAAGTGGTTTTCAGCGGTTGCTATGGAACGATATTCCGGACAATTTTCAAATAGAATAGCAAATTGTATTTTCAATTGCGTTTTCAATATGTGGACGCAGTGTTTCTCAACCAGTGGAGCCTCAGCAAACTTCCAAAGGGGGTTTAAAATAAAAATAAACTTTAAATATCCAAGGCATTCAAAAAAGTTAAAACAACTACAAATATATTTCATAAATTAATTGAACCCCCTTAACAACTGTTTGTTTCTTGTGAAAAAAACAGGGTTCCCATTGGCTTGAAATACCTGGATATATATGTAGCCTTATTTTATAAGTGTGATTTATAGACCAGGAAAAGTAGAGTAAATTAATAAAGCCTTAAACTGCCACAGGCATTTTACAATGAATATACATGTTACTAGTTATGCCAGGCTCCAGAATATTTTATAGTGTAGAAATGATGAGTAAAAAAATAAAACTTCAGAAAACCTTAGAGAAACTAGAAGTGGCCATAGATTAAAATAAGTTCTGAAAACAAAACTAGAGCTATGAACAATGGGGAGCCTTGGAGTTAAAAGAGTTGAGATTCACAGTCATATGGGTACAGAAATTACACACTCTAGCTTTAAAGAAAAGTCAAATTTTATGACAAAGGAAAGCAAAGGGATTTTGTTGTTCCACACCGATGCCCAAAGAGAAAAAGGGAAAAAAACAGAATGAGAGAGAGAGGGAGAGAGTGTGTCTACATGCTGTAAATCCCTTTACCTATTATAGACCTGCAACACTGGAGGCCTGAACTTAGTCTAGAAGGTCTGAAAAAGGCACATTCACTTCTGTTCAGATACACATTCAACAGAAATCTGTTCCTCTCGACCACTGTGCTTCTCCAAACACACATATCCCTCTCCTTACAGGTTTAAAAGCCCGTTATACTAGGCAGATCCAAGACAAGCCCCATTACAGTGACCAGGCTCTTTAATGACCTGCATAACGGCCACAGTAAATCTGACGCCTCAGGACAGGCTGTGACGAGCAGCTCACGGCGGCAAGAAGGAGATTGAGGACGAGGAATTAATATACACAGGAGACGAGGCAGGAAGTGCTAGTGAGATGATACACACACACGTGTGTTTGTGCGCGGTAGCTGGGGTGTGATGGATGATTGGGGCCGAGGGAGGAAGCTGCCCCCCT
The DNA here is from genome assembly GCF_001515645.1 of Sinocyclocheilus grahami. NCBI lineage: Eukaryota > Metazoa > Chordata > Actinopteri > Cypriniformes > Cyprinidae > Sinocyclocheilus > Sinocyclocheilus grahami. Next base: position 2,378,909 of record NW_015505183.1, read on the forward strand.
GTAAAGGCAGTTGTCAGTCTCAGAGATGCTTTGAGGTGATTGGATGAGACAGGCTCTGTGCCACCCTGCAGTTTTTCCCCAGAGCCCCACAGTAACGCGATCTGTCAGAACTCTGATCAAAGACCTCACGCTGCGGTCCCGGCAAACACATTCACTGTGCTTAGAATTAAAAGTGTGTGCGTGTGTGTTCAGAGCAAAGGATTTAGTTGCAAACACTTTTCTCTGCAGAGCATCACATGTAGTATTAAAGCAAGGCTGCCACCCAAAGGTCAAAATGTGAACCGTAGGAAACCGTGAAGCATCTCTGCACTGTTCTGACGAGGTGAGCATAAAAAAAAACAAGCTAAAAATGAATTAAAATTACATTACAATTAATTAAAAAAATAAAAATGCCTCTTTTTAAATTTTAAATGAAACAATATATTTTGTAATTATATAACTGTTAATATAATTAAATTTACACTACCAATATAAATGTGGGGTTGGTGAGATTTTAAAATGTTTTTAAAAGAACTCTCTTATGCTCACCTGCATTTACTTGATCAAATACAGTAAAAAACAATGTTGTAAAATATTATTACAATTTAAAATAAACTACTTTCTATTTTAATATACAGTGGGTACGGAAAGTATTCAGACCCCGTTACATTTTTCACTCTTTGTTATATTGCAGTCATTTGCTAAAATCATTTAAGTAAATTTTTTTCCTCATTAATGTACACACAGCACCCCATATTGACAGAAAAACACAGAATTGTTGACATTTTTGCAGATTTATTAAAAAAGAAAAACTGAAATATCACATGGTCCTAAGTATTCAGACCCTTTGCTGTGACACTCATATATTTAACTCAGGTGCTGTCCATTTCTTCTGATCATCCTGGAGATGGTTCTACACCTTAAATGTAATTTATTCCTAACAAAGCTGAATTTTCAGCAGTAATTACTCCAGTCATCAGTGTCACATCCTTCAGAAATCATTCTATAATCATTCAATATGATTTAGTACTCAAGAATCACTTACTATTATTGAAAACTGTTGTGAGACATTGTTAAAAAAAATTCAGTATTCTTTGATGAATAGAAAATTTAAAAACTAGAGATCTTTTTAACATTATAAATGTTTTTAGTGTCACTTCATTAATTTAATGTATCATCGCTAAGTAAGAGTATTCATTTCAGTAAGAGTACATTAACAGTAACGTAATATATAGAATTTACATAGAATTTATACTGTATTTATAGTGAAATGGCACTAAAAAAACACTTTACATTGCTGTATATTGAATATTAAATATCCTACTGCTGTGATTTTGTTGCTTTGCGCAGCATTTTGCTTTCAGCAAGGACACAAATATGGACTTGATTGCAGAAACTTGATGTTTCGGTTCTAGTTAGGCAAAACGTCCTTACCAAAGCAAGTTACATAATTTAGGTCTGTTTCACAGCGCATACATAAGCAGTGAAACGGCATCAGCAGGCTCGGGTTTGTGCTTTCACAAAGACAGCATTTCTGCTATGTAACAGCCCAGCAGCTCTATTTTCTGAGTTATGACACAGATTATATACCTTTGGTGGCGTAGGCCTCAGCAATCATGGAGAGTCTGTACACTGGAGCCCCTACCAGCTGCATCTCATCCAGATTTACACGGCTGTACTGATTCAGTGCTTCCCTGTAATCAACCTCCACGTAGCACAGCTTAGCCATGATCAGACTGGCCTCCTGCATGTATTCAGGCTGGGAGAGAAAGAGAAAATACATACCGCCACAATATAGTATACTGTAGTAAATCAAATATAGCTTCACAATCACCTCACATTCTCAGAAACAGAACTGCAATAAATTAAATACATTGCTAAAATCCAGATAAACACCAATGACACTGGAAAGGCTCCAACCATGATTGGTTTTAAGTAGGGCTGCACGATTATGAAAAAATCATAATTGTCGATTATTCCCTTGAAATTGTAATTGCGATTATTAATTACGATTATCACAATTTACATTGAATGATGTTTATACCATTGTTTGATGCAACTGCATGCTGTATTTTTATATGAAAATTAACAAGCTGAAAACACTCTAACTGAAAAACCTTTAGTGCTTTTCTATAGTATTAAGCCTCAAATGTCAAATATACATCGGATTGGTTTCTTCTTTAAATGATAAAAAAGTAAAAATATGAATGGTATTATAATGTTATACTAAAACTAAAATTTAAATAATGGGAAAAACCCTTAAGATAACAGGTAGAAAGAAAAAACGCATCTTAAGCGTGCAGAATAACATAAGTGGACTTTGAACGATTACGTAATTGTGGCATCCATAATTGTAATCGCGATTAGAAATTGGATTAATTGTGCAGCCCTAGTTTTAAGTCAGTTTGAGATTTACTTAGCACTGAATTAATCCATGATCATAATCTTTTTATTCTACTACTAATCTGGTTGTCGTTGACTCCCAAAACTTGGTATTGCTAATATTGTTGGATGTGATGAATTGCTTTTGGTTTTTCTCATTTAAAAAATCTTTAAATAAAAGTCTGATAAATGATTGCATTTAAATCTTGAAATGTTGAGATATTATTCCAGACATAGGGGCCGTTTTCACAGAATGTGTTTTCATATTCCTTTGTGCTGCTTTTCCATTGTTGTAAACATACGTGTTCAGCTCATTTCGATGTAATTAAAATAATAATTTTAATTCTTTTAATATATTGAGTTTTTATTTTTTGTATCTTGCTTTTCATTTTATTTAAGGTTTTAATAATAAATGCTGTGTTTTACTAGTTATTATGTTATTATACTTTTATTAGTTATCATATTATTTTATTAGTTATTATATTATTATTTATTACTTATAGTTTTATTAGTTTTGTTGTGTCCATTTTATTAGTTATTGTTTTTTTATATGTATATATCATTTTGTATTCATTTTATTTCAGATTTAGTTTTGGTTATTTTGGTACATAATGTTAAACTAAACGAAAACGAGAAATGTTATTTTGGCAACTAGCTAAAATATATTTAATATTTGACTTTATTTCAGTTAACGATTATTTTATTTCAAGACATTTTTTAAATGGTTTGAGTTTTAATTTGAGTTCACTGTAACACTGATGCAAGTGTAACAAACAGAAGTGATGATCCTGACTGTTCAGGCTTACCTTTAAGTTTCCCCGATCAAGTGCAGCCGTCAAGTGTTTCCGTACCTCCTGGAGGCGTGGTCGGGGGCCGCGGGGACTGGCTCCCTGCTTGATGGGGTTTTCCTTGAGGTACTGCTGGAGTTTGGCCTCCCCCAGCAGAAGCTCTCCGAGATCATCTACAAGAGAAGCAGAGGTTGAGCTAGGCACCTGAATTTACTCAAGTAATCACACACACAGACAGAAAGCAAGGAGTTAACAACTCATACACTAGGACGATTTCATCATAATGACAGTCAGCAAGCTCATGCACACACATTCATAAATGTACCACTGCAAACGATGGCAAAATTGTTATTATTGGGTGAACTATCCCTTTCATCTTTCTCTTCTGTCTGAAAAAGTAACAGTGGAGAGAAGCCACCTGCATATCTGAACTGTAAAGCCAAAACACAAACACATTTACAGTGCAAGAGAGAAGTGCTGACTGTAAAAACAGCATTACATAAAGCCCAGATATAATCCAGTCTTGCACCTGAAACCATTCTTACAGGTCTTAACACACACACACAGCTTTGAGAACAACCACGTGTGGTGGTTTAATCTGCTGCCTTACATGCACATCGTAAATCTTTCATCATTTTGTATGAGACGAATCAATAATGCTTATTAATATGTAGCTTTTAATGAACAGGGCAAAATGTAAAGATGGAAACGGGCAATTTAATCCACATTAAACCAACCTTTAGGACAGGCTCCTATAATTCATAAATTTGACCCCAGTCAAATAATACATCTTCCAGACGTTCACGAATGATACTGATGTCAAATGTTCCTTTTGTGAAATTGTATTACTTAAAATATTTGTATTTAAATAATGAAAATAAAAATAATAATGACCTACATATTATTACAATACATGTTATTCATTAATAAATAATTATAATAATATTTATTATTATCATTTACAGATTTTATATTTTATTTTATTTATATTTTATATTTTACTATAAATGATCCTTTCTTTTAATTTTTACTTAAAAAAATTACCCATTGCAAATAAATATATTTCTGTGTAAATTTGACAAATGATATTATTATTATATTCTTATTTTTTACTTTTATTTTTTGAAAGAAATGATTTTGAAATCCGTCAATAAAAAAAGCATTCAAAACATTTGAAATTTCCTCTAATTTTAACTGATATACAAACATAATATAATAAAACATGTATTACTTTGCAGTTTTCTTTATCTGTGTGAAGTTCATTTGAATGAAATGTTTCAGTTCGAATATGCATTTAACTGCACCTAATGTAAAAGAGATTCCTATATTTTGACATCTTCACAAAACAATAAGTCAATAATAACTCTTACAAATTTCCTAGACTTAATGCAAATATGAATTATAGACATTATGAAGATGAATGGAGACAACTGTATGGGCAATCAGGAAGTGTACAGGACAGACGAGCAGAATACCACCAAAGAGGCATTAATATCACATTTTAGACAACCTGAAAAGAAAGTCTTCATTCAATGACTTGTTTAATGTGTAGTTAAATGTACAGAGATACATCAGATTCGGATTTTGCCACCAGGCCTGAGACACACACACTGTCCGAGCTAACGCGTTAGCCATGAGTGTACATTACAGAAACCACACACACCGTTTGAGATGAGTTTCGCAGACATCTGCCGCACGAGTTCTGCTATCTTGTCCCATTGTCCCTCTGATCGACAGCGTTCTATTTCAGTCTCTAACCGCGACCCGGACTTTCTGGCTGTCATCTTTCTACCTCCTGACCAAAACACGACCGGAGCCGCAGCACAGAAACATCAGAGACCTGGAGAGGAGCATCAAAACATGAACCGGACTTCGCTTCCGGGCCATGGTACTGAACTCTCATTGGACAGATTCTTGTCACGTGACAATTATTCTCACATGAAAAAAAGTTTATTTTAATTTAATTTGTTTTATTTATATTTCACTGTATATAATATCTTTCTGATTGGTCAATCATGACATACAGCAGTAAATATTTCTAAATAGACTATATAGAATAGAGGGACACCGGCAAAGGATAAGTATCGCTTTTTATTTCTCCTCTTTCCTACTATTTGTTTCACTTAGGTTTCAGTTTTTTTATAACCATTTCTTACTATGTGTCAGTAAGTTGTTGTTATTTTAGCATGTGTGTTTGGCTCAGTGTTATTTTTTTTAGGATTATGTATATGTAGGCTATATGTGTGTGGATGTAAGTTAGTTGTTTTTTGGTGTTTGGCTTAGTGTTATGTTAGAATTATTTTTTATACTCATGCCTTTTGTTCTTTTAATATTTTGAATTGTTTTTAGCTTTATTTTTTTGTTTTCATTTAAATGTTTAGTTTTGAAATGTTGTTGTATGCATTTGTCATTTTTATTTAATTTATTTAATTTTCTTAAATGTGTATATATATAATAGAGTTTTAGCTTTTAGTTTTAATTACTTTTTCTTATTTGTAAGTCGCTTTGGATAAAAGCATCTGCTAAATGACTAAAAGTAAAGTAAAGTAAAAGTAAATAATGACGTTCAATAATCGTGTACTGTCTCTCTGTACTCGCAACTAATAAGCCAATAATAAAAAAAAATCAACTTCAATTAACACATAATTTCATGCTTTGCAATCTGTTGTATAATATACAGTCAGATGCAGTCATTATTGCAAAATTAACACTTTTTTGAACAACCTTTATTTAACCCTTAAACCTCTTCAAATAACAAACATTATCATTGTTTTGTTGGCAATATCAAGCTGCACAGACCCATAATAAATCTAAGCAGCATACAATAAAAAAGAAAAACATAGGCTAAATAATTAGATAGATAGATAGATAGATAGATAGATAGATAGATAGATAGATAGACTGATAGATAGATAGATAGATAGATAGATAGATAGATAGATAGATAGATAGATAGATAGATAGATAGATAGATAGATAGATAGATCAGGGATTGAGTTCAGTGCTCATCTACATTCTGCAGTCTTTTCCTATCATATAATAAAATAATTACAACTAAGATCAGTATTTCATGTCTCCCATTTATTTGTTAACAAGCCAAGCAATAAGCAGAATAATGTGTAGTCTCTGTCGGATTCTATAACTACACAGCGAACTGAACAGCTCTATCCCTCTGGTAGTCCTGATTGAACGAAGTTGCCCTTCCAGATGTTTGTAGTTCATCAGTGAACAGAGCGCGTTGCACTGCAGCCTCCACTGCTGTAGGTGGCGCTGTCCTAATCGCACCGCTGAGATTCAACTGCAGTGCAGTGTGTCTGCGGCATGCTGGCCGTGGATTTGGATAGAAGATTGCGTAAGTAATTAAGGGCCTTAATCATTATTGTTGTAAGGAATGGACTGGTTTTCATCCTCATGCATTTACATTTATAAGTACATTTGGTTTTCGTCGTTGTAGTACGAACGGTATTGTTTATTACTCGCGTACAGCCAGCATGCAAGTCAATGATGTGCTGTACTAGAAAACATTCAAATGTGTTAATTAAAGTGTTTAGATATAAAGATGGACATATCGCTGTATGTGATATAATTATTTTACTTTGCTCTTCTCCATTTAAAATGTTGTTGATTTGATTTCAGTGCCATTTCCAGTCAAGATTGGTTAGGTTGGTTTGTTTAGACGTAAAAGAGTTCAGAAGCAAATCTATATCAGATACTTCAGCACTTTTTTAGCTGATTAAAGACACATGGATTGTTTACGAGTACATGATTATGATCTACTGTTCCTTATGAACTCAAACTCTAAATTCAAGGCTGAATAGTCTCAAAGAATGTACATTTACAGTACAGTCTTCTATTGCTTACATGAGTATGCCATTTTTATTGCAGTTAAAACTTTTTTTTTTTTTGCTTGATCTGTTATAATAATGATTTTTTCCCCCCTCATATCAACATGTTTATGTGTAAATTTGTATTATTCTGATTTCTGATGTGATATTTGTCTCTGACCTGCTTGGTGATTTCACAGAATCACTCTTGTAATCCACCACTGGCTGCAGGATGTTTTTGACTCTGGCTCTTTTGCGGAAGGGAATCCCAGGAAAGCAGTGGATCGGGAAGTACCGTCGACCGAGAGTAGTCACCTGGCAGATAAAACGCAATGTGATTAAACGCCTGGAACAGGAAGCAGAGAATGAATACTGGATCAGCCGACCGTTCATGACGAAGGAACAGGAGCAAGGCCACGCAGCACAGAGGCGGGAGTGGATGTGGCAACAAATCAAAGCTGCACGACAAGCCAAGTTTCCTGAACACAAATACATCGCAGACCAACTAAACCACCTGAAAATCACCAAGACCTGGCCCAGCTAACCAGAAGGCTGATGGATCTCAGTGTTTGGAGAGAGAAAGCAGATGAAAACATAGGACTTCTTGTGTTTGATTTGATATTTTCTGCATTGTGCATCTGTATGTGATATGTGCTGTGTTTATAAATTTAAAATGACTTGTGATCATCACAGTTGGCTCCTCTTCTTTCTTTTTTTTTTTGATTCGTTATGTAGTCTTAACTGTCTCAGCTAAATTATATTTTAACTATTTAAAAAAGAAAAATGTAACTATTTTAAAAAAGAAGAAAAAAGGTGAAGAATATGGTCACTCTTTTGATTATTCTTTTAATCAGATCTTTTCAGTAAATTGGATTTGCCTAAATGATTTATTACCAAATCAGAATTTTTAATTCCTTCATGAATGTGCCATATTACTCTGTATTACTAGATATTTCTAAATATTACAGTATTACTAAATATAACACTATTAATAAATAATGGCTGAGTTGAGTTGTACTGACAACCTTTATGATACTGTTTTATGACACTATTGCTTCCCTTTTGAAGAGTAAAAGCTCTAGTTAATTGAATTATTAGAATGATTTTACATTATACACAGTAATATATATTGGATATACCTATATACTGACCTGTTTAGATTACTATATTACTCTGTATTACTAGATATTTCTAAATATTACAGTATTACTAAATATAACACTATTAATAAATAATGGCTGAGTTGAGTTGTACTGACAACCTTTATGATATTTTTATGACACTATTGCTTCCCTTTTGAAGAGTAAAAGCTCTAGTTAATTGAATTATTAGAATGATTTTACATTATACACAGTAATATATATTGGATATACCTATATACTGACCTGTTTAGCACATATAATTACTCCCATGTGTACTCCCATATTTACTCGTATAATATAATATAATACTCCCATGCACTAGAGAGCAGTGTACACATCAAGATGGCAAAATATGTTCAAAACTTCAATTCCCACAAATCAGTGGGCGCGAGCGCCTTGGTCTCCATGACAGTCTTGTTATTGTTGTTCAGTAGATTATCATGGATGGATGAAGAAGTGGCTTCAGCTTTTTTCGCCACCAAACCTTTCCTAATAAATCAGTCGACGTTATGGTGGAATAATCAGATTTTCGTTTCATGTTCACGGACTCTTTACTCTCATCCACACAAGGTTTGACAGATCAGGTTCGGCCCAGCTCAGTGCTGGTTGCTACACATTTTCTCACAGCACAGCTGTGATCTGGTCCGTCTCTTAGTGAAGCATGAGAGAGCAGCGGTGGTGCAGCGGCCCGGTCCGGACACAGGAGGCTCGGAGTCGGATCACAGGCTTGATGGAGGAGATGCGCCTGTAACAGCTTCAGGAGGATGATTTCACGATACAGCCGCCGGCCTGTATCTAACAGCATAGAGATGTGCGTATAAATCACACAGACACGATCTCAAGCTGCCTACTTAGACAGCATTTTCGGTATCTTAGTTTTATAGGTAGCCAGCTCATAGGTTACCGTGGACTGGTGTTTAAGTATATCGGGTTTATTTGTTACTAAGTACAATGTGTAAACTGTCAAGCAATCCTTTACAAATCCTTGATTTTTTTCCAGATAGATAGAAATAGATAGATAGATAATCAGAACGATATTTGGTTTGATCCATAAATTGTCAGACAGATAAATAGTCAGATAGACAGATCTTTGATTTGATTCTTAGAAAGACAGGCCAATCAATTGACAGACAGACAGATAGATAGATAGATAGATAGATAGACACATAGATAGATAGATAGAAATAGTCAAATGATAGTCAGACAGATCGTTGTATGTATGTGTGTGTATATATATATATGTATGTAGATAGAAAGATCTTGGATGGATAGAAAGACAGATCTATAGATTGATTGATTGATCGATCATTATATAGATTTTAGAAGTTGCTCTGTCTTCATCCAATAAACGCTCTTCCTCTTTCTCTCTCTTTGCTGGTTTTGGTAGTCGTGGTTTGTCCCGCAGCTGTCTGGACCAGCATCCTCTTCCAGAAGAGGCAGATGATGATACTGTGCATCCGCCCAGACTCCTGCATGATCTTCAGGAGGACATGTCCTCATACAGCAGGTGAGTGCCAGGTACAATGTGTGTCTGTACAGGTATATATTAAAGGGGCAGGGTTTCATTACTGAGTATAATATGTGAATTCTTGCATAATATTTATTTTATAATATTCACTCTTTCCAATCTGACGTTTGAATTTATGAAATAATCACGCTCTCTCTCTTTCTAGGTCTGAGGAGTCCTCTGCATCATCCGTCAGATCAGGATGTCAGACACTCACCACAGATGACACAACTCAGTCTTGGTCTGGTATCCATAGTTACACGGGAACTGGCATCTCTACAGAGCACAGCTCTGTGTTCTCGTGGGGCTACGATGTGAGTGATGTCTTCTCGAATTCTAAGGGGCCGTTCACGCAAGATGCGTTCTTGTTTTTAGCTTTACACAGCGTGTTCAAAATGTGCTGCTGACTAGTTCAAATTCATCTCTTTTGACTTTTCCCTCTTTTTTTCTCTCTTTCCCCGGTAGGAATTTGATAAAGCCGCTTCCAGGCAGGTCCAGCAGATGTTTGAAGAGATTGAAGAACTGTTGTACGAGAGGAAGTGTGAAACACAGCTCAAAGGCCTGCAGGAAGAGTGTCAAGAGTGGGCTTCACGATTCCCTCATCTACAGTATGCACTCGCACACATGGACACACTCAGATCTGTGAACATCAGTGACGCCTTAATAGTCTCTGGTTAGGGCTGCAGGATTAATCATATTTTAATCACGATCATGATTTCTGCATCTCTTGATTAATTGCATATAATAATCTGCAATATTTGCCTGCTAGTTGTTTATTCGTATTTTCATTTGACATTTGAAGGTGCTATACAGTCCTTCACGGTGCTGTGTGTGCTAATGAATCTGCGAGGAAACCTTCTCAGTGACAGACTGTAATAAATCCAAACTTGAATCTCAACTGTACTGTTGGTGAATGGTGAAATTGCTGAAAAACAAAGTCTTTTTGTTGTTTTAAAGGGGTCATATGATGCGATTTCAAGTGTTCCTTTCTCTTTGGAGTGTTACAAGCTGATTGTGCATAGATAAGATCCCTGAAGTTGCAAAGACTAAAGTCTCAAAACCAAAGAAATATTCTTTAGCAAAGTTAAGAGACTGCCACGCCCCCCTAAAACGGCTCGTTCTTACACGCCCCCACATATCTACCTCATTATGTGGAAATATTAGCATAATGCCACCCAAATGTGCACGCAAAGATAGAAGGCATGGTTTCAGTAACGCAATTCTGATGAAATCTAAAAAGAAATTTCTCAAGTGAGAACAGTTGTGATTTAATAATTGCATCGATATCATAGCTCTGCATCGCTAAAAAAATATAATTCTGACTTGTAAAAAAAGGCTTAATATTGCCTGCCATTTGAAGATGCTGAGTTCAACAATATCAATAAAAATTTTGTTCAAATGAAAAATATGCTCATATGCTCCATTAATATCAAAGAACTTTACATAAACACAAGATCATAAGTAAATAAGCTTTTTTCATATAATCTTATGCTTGGATGTAGTAAAACACCCACAGATGTAGCAGAAAACACCTGGGTCATGCTTGCAATTTCTTCTGTCATTGACCATAATTCTAACCTTGAAATCAGGATTATGCGTGAAATAATCACTTCACAATCTTTCATGCATGTGACTCAAATGAAAAATATGCTCATATGCTCCATTAATATCAAAGAACTTTACATAAACACAAGATCATAAGTAAATAAGCTTTTTTCATATAATATTATGCTTGGATGTAGTAAAACACCCACAGATGTAGCAGAAAACACCTGGGTCATGCTTGCAATTTCTTCTGTCATTGACCATAATTCTAACCTTGAAATCAGGATTATGCGTGAAATAATCACTTCACAATCTTTCATGCATGTGAAAATCAGCTGAGAATTGAACAAATAGTTCTAACCTGGCAAAGAGGAAGATAGGAATCTTGTCTTTATGGCAGTTTTTCAGGTGGTTAAGGCATAATACAAGACTTCTTCAACTTAAAAATGGTTGTTGAAAGAAAAAATGCTTTCACGTGCTAGAGCAAAACAGGCTCTATTTCTAGAATTAGCACCCAAATACAGTATTGGATTTTTGAGCGAAATAATTGTGATTATAAGTTTCACTTTTATTGTGCAGTCCAGTCTCTGGTTATTAAACCTGTTTGGGGTATTTGTGTGTGACAGGATCCTTGGAACACAGCTGGTTTGTCCCACAGATGAAGGATTCCAGTGGTACGCTACACCAGCTCATGCGCCCATCCCCTCCAGTGGCGACCAGAGCAAAGAGAAAACTAATGAGTGAGTCATCTGCGGGTTTGTGGATTTGTGTGTATGAAATCATTAGTGTTTTATAAAGCCTATTTTTCATCACACTGTGTGTGTGTGGCAGGTTGTGTGTGCAGGGTCGGAGGGCAGTTTTGTGTCGGCCCTCTGCAGAGGTGACCCACCCTAGTGTCACGCCCTGTAGTAACCATGGAGACGATTTGCCCAGGGTAATCGAGGCCGAGGGGCTGATAGAAGAGTATCTTGCCTTCGACTGCAGGGACCTGTGAGTTTTGTGTGTGACAGATGGGAGTTAAACATAATTTATCTGGTATTTTTCTGTGATTTTTGTAGATGAATAATATGTGTGTTCATCTAGGGATGAGGAATGGGAACGTGAGTATGTGAACAGACGGCGGAGGCGGTGGCTGCCCCCTGTCTCGCCTTATCGCTGTCGTCGGGAGGCAGTGCTTGATCTGCTGTTTGATGACGTGTGGCGTGAACTCATTGGCTGGATGGAGGAGCTTGTACATAGGCATTGGGAGGGTTTTGTGTCAGGTAGGTTGAATTTTCAAATACTTGTATAAATGTGATAGTTATTTTGGTTTATGTTTAGCAAACTTAGAACTGGAATACTGGGACTACCGTTCAAAAGTTTGCTGTCTGTAAAATTTTTTAAAGGGATAGTTCACCCAAAAATGAAAATTACCCCATGATTTACTCACCCTCAAGCCATTCTAGGTGTATATGACTCTACTTTCAGACGAATACAATCAGAGTTATATTTAAAAATGTCCTGGCTCTTCCAAGCTTTATAATGGCAGTGAATGGGTGTTATTCAATCCAAGTCCAATAAACTGCACCAATCCATCATAAAAAAGTGCTCCACATGGCTCCTGGGGATTAATAAAGGCCTCCTGAAGCGAATTGATGCGTTTTTGTAAGATAATATCCATATTTAAAACTTTATAAACCGTAATCTCTAGCTTCCGCTAACTGTTGTACGCGTGACTGTGCAGACGTAGGTGTAGCGTAAGCTCCATTAAGAAGAGTAAATAATGGGGTGATTTTCATTTTTAGGTGAACTATCCCTTTAATGTTTTTGAAAGAAGTCTCTTATTCTCACAATGGCTGAGTTTAAAAATACAGTAAAAACAGTAATATTGTGGAATATTATTACAATTTAAAACAACTTTTTCCTATTTGAATATATTTTAAAAGTTATGTGAAATGCTTAAGGGAAGTTGCGGTACTGTATCCAAATCTATTTGGCTTTGTTATATAATGCATGCAATATTAATTGTGTTAACTTGGAATTTTTGTACTTTTAAAAATGTATTTGCCACGCTACAGTATAGGGCTGCACGATAAATCGAAATGGAATCGACATCGCGATTCGACAGAAGCTGCGATTGTCATACGTATCTTTCAGTGAACAACTTTTTCCTATTTGAATATATTTTAAAAGTTATTCTATTCCTGTAATGGCAAAGATTAATTTTCAGCAGCCAGTATTCCAGTCTTTAGCATCACATGATCCTTCAGAAATCATTCTGATATGCTGATTTCTTATTATTATCAATGTTGAAAATAGTTATGCTGCTTTATATTTTTTGTGGATATTGTATTATTAATATTTTTTTGTATATTTTGTCTGGATTCTTTGATGAACAGCATCTATTTGAAGTTTTTTGTAACAGTATAAAAGTCTTTATTCTGACTTTCGATCAATTTAATGCATCCTTGTTGAAAAAAAAAAGTAATTTCTTAAAATATATACTGACCCAAAACTTTTGAATGGTAGTGTATGTTTAGCAACATTGAAATAATATGAATGCAAATTTTAATCTGGTTATGGCAGTGAAGTTAATATGCTTACATAATCGAAATATTAACAGTCTGATTAATATGTTGCAATATTCTTGTGCATGAAACAATATATAGGAGATCATGCACATGATCAAGACATCACCCTGAAGGAGTTTATTTTGTGATAATGATCAACAGACTGTACATTGTACTGAAAGTTGTCATTTTAATTAGACAGCACACCAAATAATTTAAGAAATGAAATACTGTTTTGAGGTGAATTTATATTATGTGAGAGGAGACTCGCATAGAAAAATACAGTTTAGGGGTAATTATTCAAAACTATTTTGAAAGCAGCGTGTTGCGTTTGGCTGAATCAAGTATTTCAGAGAGCCATGTAATGAATAAGTGAAGAATAATCTCTCTGAACGTCTCTGTCCACCAGATGATGAGAAGAATACCGTGACCCTCAGCCCTGCCTGCCCTGATACTCAGAATCCTTTTCTGCTGCTGTCCAATGTCTCAACAGTGCTTCCTCCACTGTCACAGACCAGAACACAACAGCTCGCGGCCGGCTTGCAGGCCCAGGTTAGTCAACCACTTGTAGAACAGAAGGGTTCCTACTTTTCCTTGTGGCAGATGAATGCAACATTGATTTCATCTGAAATCCCATCTGATTTCAGATATCTGTAACCCTCCCTTCCCCTGCCATCTGCTTGATGATATCCTCCAAAATATTTAATTGACAGGATTCCCACGATCTTGGAAAAGTCATTGAGAATCTA
>NW_015505183.1:2393874-2422224 GCF_001515645.1 Sinocyclocheilus grahami
GTTCACTGAGAAGCTATGCAAACAGCTGTCATTATCGCAAACGAATTTTGAATTTTTAAAAAAAATTTTGCGTAATTTGTCAGTGAACTACGGCTATGTGTGGTAAATTCTGCTCCATATGAAAGCATGTGATGACGGTTTCCTGCTGATTACAGAACCGGCTTTTTTTAACAAAATGTGCATGACAATCGCATTCAATTAATCGTGCAGCCCTACTACAGTATAATTTAAGCCATAAAGGAGAAAAATTAATAAAATGATGAAATAACCAAAAGAAACTGCACCACATAACGTCCCTTATGCATTAATAAAATTAAAAATAAATAAGTAAACAAAACATGGACATGTTTTGCATCAAATACTGCCCCAAAAATGTATCTTTTGCTCTAACATATTTAATTGGCTAGAAATTGCATTATATTAATACAATTATGTAAAAAAAAATTAATGAATTTATCTGAAGCTGTGGGAATTCTGTAGATATGCTTAGTCATTGTGGAGAGATCGTCACTGCTTTGTGTCCTCTCTGTCTTTACACGTTCAAAAATACACACAAATGCTGTATTTCACTGCTGTCAGCATTTGTCTTTTCAGCTTTTCCCCCAGGCTTTTGATTCATTAACTTTTTACCTCCTTTTTTTCTGTGTTTTCTTCTGTGTCCCTGTTTCTGCCTTTCTGTCCAATTATCCATCTGTCATCCGTATTCTTCCTTTCTCTTTCTTTACCTCTCTATTTCTATCCTTCCCCCTCATTTTCTTTCCAAAGAGCTCAAACTCATGGGGTTCAAAGCACAAGTCAAGACGGAAATCCAAAAAGCAGAGAAAGTCATCGACTGTATGTAACTCTACCCTGATAACAACACTTAGACAGAGAGGGCGAGCGAGAGAGTGTTTCAGTCTGTGGACCGGTTTCTCTCTCTTTCTCCTAAACTTCAACACTAATCTTTGTTTTTTAACACAACTCACTGGCCACTTTTTTTAACAACCTTTAAACTGTCTGACTTTATTTTAAGCTTGCATTAATTTTTTTATCTTGTGGAGGTGTTTATAATGCTTGTTCCCACTCTTAGTTTTGTTTCTGTTCTGTGTCTGTCTTTTTGTCTGTTTTACACGTCATCGCATGCTGTACAGATGATGAATGTCAGATGCTGTGAATGCCATCTCCTGTTTTTTTTTTGTTGTTGTTGTTTTTTTAAATCGTTGAGATATACAGACTTGGGCATTACAGGACAATAAAATTAAAACATGAATTTGCTTAACTTTTTCTTTTTCCTGCTTCTCTCTCTGTCTCTGTTCCCACAGACCAGTCGAGTACCTGTAGGGGCGGCAGTTGCTAATCACAATCTCAATGACCTCATCATGATACATGGCATTCCACTGCAGCAAAGGAACCTGGGGACACTGGACCGAATAGCTCAGTATGACCACCGCAGAAGAAATAAACACAACCTTTACTATGTACTATTCAGCACTGTTGTTTAGTGTTCTGATGTTGCAGGAATTGGTCCAAACTAGAGGTCAGCTGATGTAGTATTTTGCCTGTACAGACAACAGTGTATGGGAGAAAGACCTCTAGTGCCGCCCATAGAAAAAAACAGGCAAAAATACAATAACCAGGATATATTCCAAGAGCTGTTTTATGTTTCTTAATAACTCAATTAATGAAACCTTTTTAAAAATAAATTGATTGACCTCTAAAAAAAATTAGAAAAATTCTAACAATATAAAAAACATATTTTGTGTGTTTTTTTTATTTGTAAATAAATACACTATTGTTAATTTTTTTGAAATGTTTTTGAAAGAAGTCTCTTATACACACCGAGGCTGCATTTATTTGATCAAAAATACAGTAAAAAACAGTAATACTGTGAAATAATATGATCTATTTTAATGTATTTTTATAGAAAGTAAAAAAATAAATAGAAAATACATTTTTTAACCAATTTATTAAAAGAACAATATTTTCTTGTGTATCAGACTACAATGGTTGTATTGTTTATTTTTGCATGCAAGCAGCAAAGACAACACAATTGAAAGACTTGTTGTCTATTTATTGTCTTTCTGTTGTTTTGTAGTACTTAGTCTTATTCAGACCACAGACTCGTGCTTCCGTAGATTATCAGTGCAGGAATAACTTTTGTATCTCTATGGCTTTTTTAACTGAATCACACTATCTTTCAATAATCCTCTCTATTTTTCTGACCGTAGGGACTCCGAGGAGAAAATGTCTCATCGTCCCGGCTCTAGTGTCATTCCCACCAGTAAACCTCGGCCCCGCCGTTCACTGGAACAAAGCACCTCCTCTTTGACTCGCCCCCCTCAGTCGGCACGGCGACGGAACCCACCCCCTCGCACTCTAATGCCAATGACATCCAGTGTAACACAGCCCATCACAACTGGCTCCATGGAAGAGGTGGTTAGAGGCACAAGATTGTAAGAGCACCATTCATTTGAACTCTTGTACTCATCTGATTCCCAAAAAGCGATTCTCCTGCAATAGTGTGTGTCCGTGTGTGTTTCAGGACGACGGCCAGTGACCGTTTGGCCTCACCTCCAATGCCTCTCAGTAGAAACACACTCCTCCCTCCCATTGGAACAGGAGACACAGACCACACATACTCCGGACAGCACTCACGGCTTATGCAGGTGCTGTTAATGTAACACACAACCAGACATTACTAATAGTTTTTAGTTGAATAAGTAAAATAACAGTAAAATAACTGTTGTCTATTTGAATATATCTAAAAGCTGAATTTTCAGCAGCCATTACTCCAGTCTTCAGTGTCACATGATCCTTCAGGAATCATTCTCATACACTGATTTGGTACTCAGGAAACATTTCTTAACCAATGTTGAAAACAGCTTTACTTCTTTAATATTTATATGTGTGTGTGTTTATTTATAATATATTTAACATACTGTATATATTTATTTGAAAACATCACTGTTATTTTAGTATCACTGAAATACTATTATAGTTTTTATTAGTTTGACTTAGTTTTCATTTTTATATTTGGCATTTAAATTAAAAATTTTGTTATAGTAATTTTGTTGTGTGTTTTTGTCATTTTCATTAGGTTTGTATTTTTACTTATTTATATGTTTTTTCTTTTTTCTTTCAGTTTTAGTTATTTTAGTACATAATATTAAAATAAATGAAAAAGAGAAATTGCCTTAGCCACTAGCTGAAATAAATGCATGTTTATTTAATATTATTATTTTATGTCAGCTAACATGTATTTTATTCCAAGAAATAAAAAAGTTTTTTTTTGTTGTTGTTGTCTTAGTTTTAGTTAACCATGAAAACACGTGTGTTTACAGAAGCAGAGAGGCTCCTCGAGTAGTGCGCACAGTGCAGTGACCGATGAGGGAGTCGGTCTGCAGCCCCGAGACAAACTGCACCTGCTAGATGTTTTTTCCAGACCCAACACCACACATACCTTTAGGGTGAATCTTTCCCGCACATGAACACTTCACATGACCTTTAAACTTCATCCTGACCCTCATGTGTATTTATGTGTGTACTGATCACGGCAAAACTTGCTCTGCAGTCAGACACCCCTTATCGGCGTTCATTCACTGGAATAGACAACATTGGGCAGGGACGACCTGGCAGAGCTTCTGTTGGTGTAGGTGGGTGCATGCAAACACACATCAGACTTGTAGAATGAACACTATAATTCTAGAAATGGCCCCATTGACTGTGTTTGGGTGTGTGAGTGCAGATTCTCTGGGAATTGGTGTGACTGGAATCAGTTTGGGCATCAGCAGCTCCTCCTTTATAGACTCATTTTCCCATCATCCCCTTGGTCACTTCCCCATCGAGCATGAGGAGGAGCCAGATGCAAAAGCTCCGCCCCCAGGTCAGTGAGAATGGGCTTTTTTGCATAATTTTTGTAAATAAAGGTAAACAAATAATTAATGTACAGAAGAAAAAAAACATAATAGTATTTTTGTCATTATAAACTACGGTAGGTTTGTATTTCTTGAAGGAAACACCAGGGGCCAGTTGCATAAACATAGTCACCACGTTCAGACTGTGTCTTAAGAACTAGTTTGACTAACTAGCGGTTAACCAAGTGGTTATTAGTCTTGTCTTTTCAGATTCAAATGAGATCAATCTACATTTTTATGTAACTGACTTAAAAAAATTATGACCAGTCTTGTAGAAACAAAATTAGGTGTCTAACTTTTAAGACTAGACTAAGTAGTTTATGCAAACGGCCACAGTACTTGCAAGGCAGGTTTCTGGTAAACTTCGGTTGTAGGTTTTTGTTCTGTGTAAACTTTGTTTGCAGTGTTAATGTGGCTATAAATAGATATAAGAAAGAAAAGTCATGATGACAATTAAATATGCAAATAAACTGCTGTTCAAAAGTTTTGGGTCAATAAGATTTTCTTGACGTTTTTGAAAGGAGTCTCTTGTGTTGCATTTATTTGATCGAAAATGCAGTACTGTGAAATATTGTTACAATTTAAAATAAATATTTTCTGTTTTAATATACAGTGGGGAAAAAAAGTATTTAGTCAGCCACCAATTGTGCAAGTTCTCCCACTTAAAAAGATGAGAGAGGCCTGTAATTTTCATCATAGGTATACCTCAACTATGAGAGACAAAATGAGAAAAAAAATCCTATATAACAAAGTATTGAGATGAAATTTTGTTATTGACCAAATACTTATTTTCCAGAGGAATTTACCACTTAATTCTTTAAAAATCCTACAATGTGATTTTCTGGATTTTTTTTTTCTCATTTTGTCTCTCATAGTTGAGGTATACCTATGATGAAAATTACAGGCCTCTCTCATCTTTTTAAGTGGGAGAACTTGCACAATTGGTGGCTGACTAAATACTTTTTTGCCCCACTGTACTTTAAAATGTAATTTATTCCTGTGATGCCAATGCTGAATTTTCAGCCTTCAGTGTCACATTATCAACAATTGTGCTGCTTAATATTTTTGTGGAAACTGTGATTTTTCAGGACACGGATGAATAGAAAGTTCAAAAGAACAGCATTTATTTGAAATAGAAACATTTTGTAACAATTTTAACGTGTTTATGGTCACTTTTGATTAGTTTAATGCATCCTCACTAAATAAAAGTATTCATACTGACCCCAATAAAAATATACTGACCCTAACTTTTGAACGATAATGCTAATATTAATTTTGTTATTGCTGTCAGTCAAAACAAAATTAGCAAAAGAAAAATTAGGAAAAGTAAAATATAATAGGAATCTATATCAGAATATCAGAAGCCTTGCATGCACTGTAATAAGATTTATATGCTTGGGCTCATGAAATTTGCCCCCTTCTTAGTACTTTATATTTATGAATATTACATAATTTTTTACTTTAAGAATAATGATGAAAGAGTGAAATGTAGAAAGGAAGCCATTTATTATTCTGATTTATTATCAATGTATTATTTAACATTCTTATGATTAATTAAGTACCATGCTCTAACTAAAATGGGTGAGTTCTAAAAGTCTAAACTTTTTCTTAAGATGGAACTTCCTAAACCTTACAAAGATCTCACAGGAAATATTCCTTACAGACTTGCAGTACATTTGTTTTACAAATACCCTGAGTTTGTATTTAGAAACTCATCTAGAATACAGTATATAATAGAAAGGGACATGATAGGATTTAGCATAAAATGCAAGTAATTTTGGTAAGAAAGCGAACACTAAAAATATAAAAGTACCTTTAAATGCATAAACGTAGTGTTTACATACTTTGTCTCTCTCTCTCTATCACTACACCTAGTGTCTGTTCCAGCACGTTCCCACAACAGAGGCGGTTCGACGGCACGCAGTAGCAGACCAGGGCTTTAACACAAACACACTTACACACACATATGGTCTCCCTCACCTTCTTGAACCAAACTCACCTCAGCACTGACGCAACTTTTCTTCAGTACTAACAGGCGCTTTATACGTCTGCTGGACTTTTGTATGACACGCCGTTTGGGCGTGGACTTTATTTATGACCGCTGTTGTTGTTATTAGTAGTATTGTTATTCATGTTGATGTTTGAAATTTTCTAAAACCCTATTTTTGTATATTAGACTATTCAGCTTTATATGCCGTTTGGGCGTGGACTTTATTTATGACCGCTGTTGTTATTATTAGTAGTATTGTTATTCATGTTGATGTTTGAAATTTTCTAAAACCCTATTTTTGTATATTAGACTATTCAGCTTTATATGGCTGCCAAATACGGGAAACTGTCTTTCCCTTACATCTGTAGATGTACTGTACATGCTGTACATGCTGGTTTTCCCTAAAAATGGCTCTATTAAGCCTACATGAGTTTCTATGCAGGTTCATTCAAGCAGGGTATTAAATTGCCTGAATGTTGCCTCACCGGAGTGTTCAGGACCCTATTGGATCGTAGAACCTGCTATAGAAGATTATACTATCTATATCCTAGATGGATATTCCATTGTGATGCAATTCCAACAACTTCATCCACAATCATGGACAATAGGTGTGTAAGAATTCTTTTTATTAAGAAAATGAAGAGTCCAAAGTCCAAATTTTCAGTAACATTATGACATTCAAAATGACTCCAAGGTCTTATTCAGTGTAGAATCACCATGACCCTGTTTTTCAGAAGGAAACATGAATACATTGAAATTTTGGAAGTACACCTGCAATACAAGAGTGGGCCAGTACAATTGTACAGCTTACATAATGAAGGTTGAAAAGAGGATTTAAAGTATCAAGTTTCTTATTTTAAAACAATTTGTTATTCAGAAAATAAGCCTTTGTGATTGAGCCTTAGTCCCGTAAGCCATACAGAGCTTGGCAAGCGACGGACAGGACAGTGTTTATTAATTATTACATATATAAATAGAAATGCACACCAAGACTGCAGAGTTCAGGGTTTGTTCAAATAAGTGTACTGTAATTTTAATTTTTTGGTCGGCATTAAGTGGATTTTACAGGAATATTATAGGAAAAGTCTGTCATTTACACTTTTAAATGGCTATTTGGTTCCTTTGGTGCCAGGAAATCTTTAAATATTTTACACTGACTGGTAAAGAACATTTTGACGTACCATTTTACTGGCAGATATTGAATGTGGCTCTTACAGGTTTGTAATGTTTATGTGGCAGCTTCACTGTAAAAGCATTTATTGAAAACGTACCGACTCTAACTGAACATTTGCATTTCTCCGATTTGATTAACGTGTTGATCTCAGTGAGTGAGTATTGCTTTTAATCTACTTTTTTTTCTATCTGGAGAGTATCTAAGCTCAAAGCATGTATTATGAGTGTACAGGCCATCATAATGTTTGATGATCAGAGAGATGGATTCCTCTATAGCCATACCGAAGATGTGTCACGGGAAGACATCTCTTCATACCCCAGCCTAACGCCTCCGCCTCTAAGACAGAGCCAACTATTCATCACTCAACTCAGCAAGGACAATCTAGAGTTGCAGAAGTTGTAGCCATATTTGACTTCTAGACTTTCTTTGTCATTGGACAGAGATTTCCAGATTTCCAGTAGACATTCTGCTGTCTGACCACAGAGTTTCATTGCTGCTGATTTGAGTGGGCAGATTTCAAGAGCATGTCACCTGGATTAACAGACCACGCTGGTCTTTTAAACACGGATGCAGATCTTTTGCAAGCGGACATGTTTCGTGTGTGGAAATAATGGTTTATCTGCTCTAAGTCTGGTGGAGATGACAGTGCTGGATGGGAGTGTGTGTGATTGTGTGTGTAGAGGTGACAGCTCTTGGCAGGTGTAGCACTGCTGGATCTAAGATTACCCCTAAATGTTTACCTCTGTAACATAAATGAGAATGGCAATTGAAAAATAAAGGTAATTATTTGAATAATATGATGTTTTTCTTTTTTGTCCTTTACACTGTAACAGTACTGTACAGTAACATCTGGTTGTATCTCAGTAACTATACAGTTTGGAGTCAACTTCAGTTTTCTCTAGCAGTTGTTTTGTATGTTGGTTTCAAATACCTGGTTCAAAACGGTCTGAAATTAGAATAATACTAGTGATTCTATCCTCATCATATTTTACACATTTTTGCTATAGCTGCTGGATAAACAAGTGAACTTTAAAACCACGTGTCTACATTAAAATTTAAACAATAAATTATTAATAATATTTGTTGATTGAAACAAGGTTTTGATGATTATTCTGAGTTTTTGGTTTGATAGTTTATATTTTTGCAGAATTAATTTAATCAACAGTCATTTTTTTGCTGTTTTCCCCTTTTAGAGAAAGGCTGTGAAATAATTATAAAGTATAAAATGACTGATGACCGTATGCGATTAAATTGACTTAAGGACATTAAACCCATTGCGCACACATTTTATTAATAAATAAGACTTGTTTCAGTCGACTTAAAGGGATAGTTTACTATACACACACACACACACACACACACAGTATCATTTAATCACTCTTGCATCATCCTCATCATACCTGAAATACATTTTTTTCTCTTTTGTGGAATTCAAAGAATTTTGAATGAACTAGCCTTTGAAGACTTGTTGCCACCTACTGTCAAAGTGATCTATCTTGTAGAAACGGACACTAAACAAATAAAAAATTCAAAATTCCAGTCACTACATCAAAACCCCCACAACTGTTTTTGGGACATCCAGCAGCCGTTTAGGGTTTGTTCCTCATTTGGACGGCAGAGGGAGCCACTGGAGCACTTTTGATGTCTGTGGGACTGCAGCATTCAAAGTTCTTCGTAAATATTTTAAATATTGAATAAGAACTCACAATGTCTGTTGATTATTTGTATAATCAGTATTATTAATACAAATACTTTCCTATTGTCACAGTGGTAAAGTGTGCCTGTTTTCTACTAACATCTCTACACTGAATTGCATTCACACGTATAACCTAAATCCAGTCCATTTTATATTCAGGAACATGAACAACCATTGCCCTTGATGGATGTCAAAGCGTTAAACATCTACAGCTCATTTTCATGTCTGGTTGGTAACTGTTTTTATTAGTGCGCACAAGCGCAGCACAACAATCACATCACAGACAACGAAGCGAACTGCTAACTCATTTTCCCCTGCTGCATGCTTTAGCAGAGCATAATCAACACACTGACTTCACACAGCTCTTTCGCTCTCTCTCGCCCCTCCCTCACTTGGTGTCTTTCTCTGATACTAGTGGCAGATTGAGAGATCTGATACAGCTCTGTTTAGCACTGGTGCTCAAAGGCCTCCGGCTGTTTCTCTTGCATATTTTGGCACGGTCCTCTTTTGTGTAAGAGACGAGAGAGTTTCTGTTATTCAGACACTCAATACTGTATAATTAACAACAGAGACACACAACAACAACACAAACATTAATACGGGAACATCATAAAGTCAATTAGTTTTTGCTGGTGTGAGCTTGGTCTCACCTCTTTTGGTATTTGTGTCTGTGTGTTGGCATATTAATGTGTGTTTATGTCTTTCAGTGGTCACGTTCGGCCTCCACTGCACCAGATCAAGGCCCCCAATAGTTCCCTCTCTGGCCTTATGTCGGCTTTCCTGTGGCGTAATATCTCTCCATTGAGTCCTTCTCCACTGAGAGCAAGATTCTGAGATGTCCACTCAACAATCACTCCTGGTTCTCACCGTCTTGCTGTGGTACTTAATTGGAAGTCCCCAGCGTCTCATAAGATAAACGTCAAACACATATAGCATCCCTGGTTCCAGTTCACCGACCACTGCTGTTGTGACTGCCCGACGTGGGTTCAACTCCTGGAAATACTTACAGAGGACTCTCTCATCAGCAGGACGGGACTCTGGGTCGATGCAACGATCAGTTGAGGTGTGCTTGCTGTCAAGTGGGATCTGCCTCTGATAAATGCAATAGAGACTCCGCTCTTCGGTACCCATCCAGGCCAGAGTGACGGAGTTGCAGGACCGCAACTTGTTGAAAGACTTAATCTGTAGTGTGGTGGGAAACACCGGCACGGCTCGGCGGTGGTACGCCGACGACGCCTGCATTTTGAGACAGAATTTGGACTTGCTGGAATCGCCTTTAGGAATCGTCGACGAGGAACCTGGATCCAAGGCCTGGAGCTGGATGAGGTACGAAGGGGCACCGTGCAACCATATCTGGGCAAGCTGGTGACCCACCTCCTGAGACGTCAAAGTCTGTCCTTTACTGGAAACGGTGACCTTGACTTTACTAGTGCCGTTGCAGGTATGCAAGGTAAGGAGGCCATTTTGTTGCCACCCGCGAGGTTTAAATCGGAACTGATCCCCCTGTAGACTGCTTGCGTCCCCAGTCAGGGTGACCCATTTGACCTGGCCTTCCCGTAAGGATGTGACGGCTGGACGAGCCTCCTCGTGCGTGCGGGCAAAAGTGCCGGTGTAGGCTGCACTCGTGCCATTAATCCTGTCCATTATGAACACATCAAAGTAATACTGTGTATCCGGAAGCAGGTCTGAAACTGTGCACACACTTTCGATGTCCCTGCACACACACCCAGGGTCCTCAAACTTGTCAGTCGTGGATGATTCACGATCCTTGAGGGCATCTGGCTGCCGCCACCACCAATCTTTAAGTGTTGCCCACACAATCTCTTTGCTTTGTTTGTCCCTCCTTTGTCTCTTCTGCATACTCTGTATCTCCTTTCGGATTCCCTCATGAGCAGCGCAAAGATTTCGGTAGTTATGTTTGTGGTTGACTAAGACGCAATATTCATGTTGTGGCCGGTGACCATCTTTAACAACTACGGATGAGCTCGGAGCCCAGTTTAAGGTGACACTGGTCATGCCCACCCCCAGCATGTGCACTCTGGGGTCCGACGGCAGCTCCGGGAAAGCCCCCGAGAGACCAGGACCTTCGTGGAGGTACACTGACACCTGTGTGTCCTGTTCGTTTGATTTCAGCCGCAGGATGTAGATGGATGCCAGAGCGTAGGCAGGACCGGTGTAGGTGTCTACAGCATTGCCGGTGTAGGTGTAAATCCTAACCTCTCTTCCAGAACCTCTCCACCAAACCTCAGGCATGCTCTTCTTTGAGCTCCCTGCAGAAACGAAGCATTTCAGTTCAAGATCAAGCATATTCAACAGACGGATCTAAAACAGCAACAGATAGCTAAAAACATTTGGGCGGCATGCACGGATAAGCATGTTTTTTTATGCAAACCATCATTACTTTTGTCTGCAGACTTTTAGAGGGAATGTTTGGTAATCAAAGTGAATAATTTAAAGGTGTAGATGGGGACCCCTGAGTTCACAGTCTAAATGATTTATATGTCACTTTATGACTTTATAATGCTTTGCCTGCCAGACTAACTCTTCATTTCAGTACATGCGCATGATTACGAAAGCAGAGTTCAGAAATGTAGTCACCATAAAACGCAATGCAAAATCAAATCACCAGGATTATTTTGGTACTGTTAAACACATGAAGCAGATGTGTCTTCCAAATATTAATTAACATAATTGCTAATTGTAAAATGCTTTTTGCAACAAAATAGATTAAAAATACATTTATCTGTCTAGCATTATGAGTGAAAATTTGTGAATTAGTTTAATTAGCATTTTTAACATTTAAAGTTGTATAAATTAACATTAATGTATCATGCACGAATATCAGTTTAAAAAAACAACAGTATATTTATAATTACAATTAAAGGAATAGTTCATCCAAAAACAATAACTTAATTTACTCACTCTTGTGTCATTTTAAACCTGTATGACTTTCTTCAAAATATTTTGCTTAATGTTCCACAGAAAAAAAAAAAGTCATTCAGATTTGGAACAACGTGATGGTGTGTAAATAATGATAGTATTTTCATTTTGGGGATAACCTAGTTTAAAGTGCCCCTATTATGATTTTAGAAAATTACCTTTCATGCAGGCAGTGTGTAATGTAGCTGTATGTGAATGTAAACAGTCTGCAAAGTTGTAAAGCTGAAAGTGCATCATAAATAAAGTTATTGTCTCTCAAAAGAAAGAGTCGACTCTGAATCGCTTAAATGAGTTGTTTTAAATTCGAATCCCTTTTCTGAGAATTTCACACATCACAAGTTGCCACATCCGTTTTCGACAAGCGCTGTAAGCAGTAGACCAATCACAACAGACTGGGTCATCGGACCAATCAGAGCAGAGTAGCCTCACACAAAGGAGGGGTTTGGAAAGATGAATCTTCGAACAAATAGTTTGAGAGTCGTTGAGAAATAAGGTACATTTAAATACATATTATAAGAAAATGAAAGTGTTTTTTGACCTTGCATGCATGTAAACCTGTTGTAGGGGACTCCCAAAACCAAATTATGAACCTTTCAAATAGCATAATAGGGGCACTTTAATAAATGCTATACATTTTTTTCTTTGTAAGCTCACAATACCTAATTCATAAACTAATGGTAACAAATAGACTCTCATTGTAAATTGTTAAAAAAAATTTTAATTAGAAACAGACGTCAATGTTTATCCATCCATACTGTGCTTGTAATCACGTGTGTATTTATATATACATATAAAAATACATATGTAAACACAAACTTTTATTTTGGATGCAATTAATCATGATTAATTGATTTGACAGTTTTAATCTCAACATTTTTTTCAACAAAGCCTGACCATTTCAGTATGATCTTTACAGTTTGAGTGAAATTGAACTGTATTGTGAACATATGGCATCTATATTGTACCGTTTTCGACAAGCGCTGTAAGCAGTAGACCAATCACAACAGACTGGGTCATCGGACCAATCAGAGCAGAGTAGCCTCACACAAAGGAGGGGTTTGGAAAGATGAATCTTCGAACAAATAGTTTGAGAGTCGTTGAGAAATAAGGTACATTTAAATACATATTATAAGAAAATGAAAGTGTTTTTTGACCTTGCATGCATGTAAACCTGTTGTAGGGGACTCCCAAAACCAAATTATGAACCTTTCAAATAGCATAATAGGGGCACTTTAATAAATGCTATACATTTTTTTCTTTGTAAGCTCACAATACCTAATTCATAAACTAATGGTAACAAATAGACTCTCATTGTAAATTGTTAAAAAAAATTTTAATTAGAAACAGACGTCAATGTTTATCCATCCAGACTGTGCTTGCATATGCTGTATGTCTTTGTTTCTGTTTGAAATGTTTTTCTTTCTTGTCTTCTCTCTGTCAGGGAAACAACCTGGAGATTTGGAGATGGATAAGAGGAGAATCTTCTGTCCACAGAGGCCCTAAAGCAACACAACAGCAGTTTTACACCTGCTAATTAAATCAGTAAGCCTCAAGTGACTGCTTCGCTTCTTCATTAAAGCCACTGAAGGGATGTAACCCCATCTGCCCTTTGGATACAAAATCCCTGAGTTGTCTGTTAGCCCTGGTTAGGTCTATGCCAGCACTCCCAAACACAAACACACACGTACGTGTTTGCATGCAAGCACAAATATACCTTCAAGCAGACACAATTTCATGAATAAGCATACATACACACACAAACTCACAGTGCGCTTTCTTAGGCGGTTTATCCTTCAGGGTCCGAACAGCCAAGCTCCATTCGATGGGCACTGCACAGGGGCTCACAGTAACGGACAGCAAATCGGCTTTCTTCTTTAGTGTGAAATACAGTCTGAAACACAGATCAGTATCTTTATGTATTAGACACAGCAAATATGATGTTTGGTGTAATTATTCATAAAAGCTTTGAAAAAATCTATTTTTATATTCCATAAATTAACCATTAATCATAAATTAATCGGTCTAACAGTCTCCTTTACCAATATGCACCAGCCAAATCATGTCTCATTAAGACAATCTAATTTCATCTATTTGTATTCCTAATTTTTTAAACAAAAAACTAGTAAATGTCCATTAATATCTCCTGAGACTTTGAATCTCACAATGTGGCTATATTTCTTATTTTGAATTTGATATATATATGCATTTTTAAAAATCCTATTATATATTTTTACTCTAAAGCAGAAACAGACATCCATAAAAGTCCCTCTATTGAAATTAAGCAGCAAAAATATTTTGTTACAATCCCAAAGACTTTAACTCATGACTGCCAACATTTATGAATAAATGTCTATTCAGTGTTCAGGAACTTGATCCACTCAGTCATATTATTATTTCTAGACACAAAAGATAAGAGTAAAATTTAGAAATGTCCAGCCAACCTCGTGCTGTTCCTGGTACTGAATATCATTCAGAAGGATCTCAACTAGGGCTGTCATATCAATTAATCACGTGTGTATTTATATATACATATAAAAATACATATGTAAACACAAACTTTTATTTTGGATGCAATTAATCATGATTAATTGATTTGACAGTTTTAATCTCAACATTTTTTTCAACAAAGCCTGACCATTTCAGTATGATCTTTACAGTTTGAGTGAAATTGAACTGTATTGTGAACATATGGCATCTATATTGTACCAGCCAGTAACACACTTGTGAGAAGAAGGCTGTGAAGAGGGCATTAATTTTAAAGGAATAGTTTGCTCAAAAATTACAATTCTATCGTAATTTACTCACCGTCATTTTCTGGGGAGTATAAAAGGAGATATTCTGAGAAATGTTATATGTTATGTGTTTTTTTGTCCATGCAATGGAATTCAATGATCGCCAAAAGTGTTCAGTTACCAGCATTCTTCAAAATAACTTGTTTTGTGTTCCACTTAAGAAAATAATGCATACAGGTTTAACGACATGTATATGAGCAAATGTAACCCTGCACAAAACCAGTCATAAGTAGCACGGGTATATTTGTAGCAATAGCCAAAAATACATTGTATGGGTCAAAATTATAGATTTTTCTTTTATGCCAAAAATCATTAGGATATTAAGTAAAGATCCACGTTGTTCCATGAAGATATTTTGTAAATTTCCTACTGTAAATATATAAAAAATTTATTATCATTAGTAATGTGCATTGATAAGGACTTCATTTGGACAAATCTAAAGGCGATTTTCTCAATATTTAGATTTATTATTATTTTTTTTTTTTAATTGACCCTTATGACTGGTTTTGTGGTCCAGGGTCACAAATGACGACAGAATTTTCATTTTTGGATGGACTATCCCTTGAATTATAAGGGTCAGAGAGAGGGTGAAAAACGTGGTTATTAAAAACTAAATGATGACTGTTTTGGAACAAAGCAATGCATTGATATTATTTAAAAGAACCTTTTAGAATTAATTCTAAAAAGTTATGACATGGTGTCTTTAAATAACATGCCGCAGAGCTTCCTTGGGGAATGTTTGACTGCTGTTGTTTGCACAGGTTGGTCTGCTAATGAAGGTGAGAAGAAACAAAAGCAATGACTCCAGAATGACTGATCCCTGATAAGCTTCTATCGATCCATCGCCGTTGTTTAGATATGCATCTCCACAAACCCTAATGTTTACAGATCATAGCTGATGCCAGGTGCAGCATCACTGTAGCGTGCTCTGCTCAGGCAGGAAGCACATTCACTCCCCTTCCGTGAATAACATCACACTGGGCAGAATCTGGTGAACCTCCCTCGGTGCATTCTGGTAACACCAGCCATTTGGCAACAGCCACTTCCTCTGACCTTGAAACCCTGCTTGTGAGACTGCCTTCAGTCAATGGTTTTCTGCATCTTCAGCTGCTCATTATATTATTGCTATGGAAATAGTCAGACATTAGATTTAAGACAGCGTTTGTTTAATGTGATTTGGATCTCTTATTTGCATGTGGCTGGCACACCGGCATGGCACATTATCATAATATTGATTTCATTCTTCTGGTAATCAGGTTTAACTTTGACATTGACAACAACAACAAAAAAAGGGTCATAGTTTTAGTTTGAGGGATTACTGGCAAGTACACTTCAGGTGTATCCATCCCTTACCCTTTTAATGCAATAAAAGGGTAGAGAGTTTTTTTGTGGAAGGCACAGTTACAATCTGTTAATAGATTAATTAATTTGATTTATGATCAGCAGCTCCTGCCCCGCGGCTGTGCATTGAAACTCATTCTGTTCTTCTCTCTCTTTCTCGCGCTCAGTCTGAAGCCTGACACCACCTCTGTTACGGGTGAGGGAGCAGTTCTCACTGTGATTCTCACTGGCTAGTGTTGCTAATGGAAAAAGAAAGCTGCAATTTTAGCTGCTTGAATTCAGTGGGTTTGATATGGAGGAAACGGGGAAATCTGTGTCATAATTTTAAGCCCATTAACAAGAATCAAACAGATAGGAGGAAATAACTGACCCATCATTGATTTCAGAATGTCACAAAAAGTTTGTGTTGCTAATAAAATGTAATTTAATGTCTTTTCTACAGACTGTTCACAAGGGAAATATTGTAATATATTTTCACATGGACTAGGTTTCCATTTGTGAGAAAAAATCCTCTGGATCACCCCCCAAAATGTTTTAATATTTGCACCCTAAACAATGTTATTTTAGAATTACTGATATAATATTATAGTAATTATTAATATTTTAAATTAGCTTTTGTTTTTATATTCAGTCTTTATTTTCATTTGAGTTTTTTTCATTTATAATATTTCCTTAAATCCTAAACTTTAAATCTTAAAGTTTTTCATCTAATATTTATATTTTATTTTATTTCAATTACAAAAAATAAATAAATAGTTTTAGTTAACAATAACAACACTGATTATAAAAAGGCAGCTATTTCCATGTGTATATAAATTTGTGCAATATTTAATAATAATATCAAGAAATATTTACATACTATTAAGTAAATACTGAATTTTTTTTTTCTACACAGCATTACCCCATTGCGACCTCCTGGTTGTTTGAAACCCCACTGCTCTAGAGGAGAGATATCATGTGATTTTCAGACGAGCCTAGTCCCTGCTAAGTGATCATGCACTATAAGTGATCTCTCTGGATGACTACAATGTTGAGTTCAAACTCTTCCACTCTACCATTTCTTCTCTACTCCAGTTAGAAGCAGCAAAGCACAATCATTGTTTCTCTTTCATTCTTTTCCTTTCCGATTGGTACACTTTGCCCATTTTAGTGTACCTGCCTCTTATTGGAGAAATTGTCTTTATTTCCTCCATAAGGTTTTACCTGCGAGTGCGTCCTTTAGGCAGATGTACTGGTGTGACCCTGTTTTCACTCAGCCATGTTGTGGGGTGTAATGTCACTTCATTTTCAGGTGCCAAGGCATAGATGGTGCCGGGACCAGAAAAGAGGGCCATGGCCAGGCAGAGACACCAGGAGAGAGCCATCCTTGTCCAACACAAACGGCCGCTCACTTACACTTGTCTGGAAAACAGAGAATGTCAGGTTTAAACAAGAGATAAGAGCTTTTAGAACGATTTTTCTTTCAACACTCTTTTTATAGAATATTTCACTGAAAACAGAAGGATGATATAAAAGAACAATGATGCTTTTCTTGACTTTTTATTAGAACTACACTCTTAAAAATAAAGGTGCTTCCCGATGCCATAGAAGAACCTTTTTGTCTAAATGGTTCCATAAAGAACCTTTAACATCTGAAGAACCTTTCTGTTTCACAAAGGGTTCTTTGTGGCGAAAGAAGGTTATAAAAAGGTAAGAAAGAGATGGTTCTTTAAAGAACCTTTGACTGAATGGCTCTTTGTGGAACCAAAAATGGTTCTTCTATGGCATTGCTTGAAGAACCTTTTGAAGCACCTTTATTTTTAAGAGTGTACAGTGTTCAGTTCTCCCTTCATAATCTGCATCTGAATTCCCATACTTAGTATGTACTAAACTGGATTAAGAACTTCTTAATCTTAGGGATTTCTTTACATGAAGTATGTGCTTGAGATCTGAGTATATACTACATCCGCCATGTGCACTATCCTTTGACCACTATGTTCTTAACCCTTCGACCCATGACATACTAACAACAACACTGTTAGAAAAAATGTGCAACACTGAGTTTTAATTTTTGAGACTTGTTACACAAGTACAATAATTTTTTTTGACAAATTACTGTTGATATTAATCAATTGTAAGTCAGTTTGGAAAATAGCTTTAAATGTTTTTAGTATGGCACTTGAAATAAGACATCTGACTCAAAGTTGTCTGCTATTTTTGTTTTTTAACATTTAGAAACTGATGGTCCATGCGTTGCACACTTCACAATCTTCACAGATGCAGTATGTCATGCAGACATTGTTTGCCTACCACTGTTCTACTCATTTGAAATACTTTCATTTGCATTCTATTTATTAGAAAAAAATCCATAAGCGTACAGACTGTGGTGAAAAGTTGATTTACCGTATCTTGTCAGTCAGTCCATCTATTTAGATTACAAACGGCTCATGCTTGGCTTATGAAAGCTGCAAGACAAATGAGGACATCTGGAAGTTTCAAAAGAGCTGATAATTCAGCAGATTTTTGACTTCATCTCATTTCACAGTGTAAATCCATCATACTTAAAACATCTCCCTTGTCCTTGATGTGAAAGTTAGAGATAAACTGCCAACTTTAAATTAAAATTAAGATTAAAATCTTCTAAAACCTGTCAAAATCCAACTTTGATGGCTGAAACTCACATTCCCCGGCTAAATCCTGGGAAGATCTGCGCTCAGGGCTGATGTGCTAGATGACAGTGCTGTTATTTATCTCCCAATGTGCTGACAAACTGACTTGTGTTTCTACCGACATTCAGCACAAAGGTTATTCATTACGGCTGACAAGCGAAGAACAGAGCTATCAGTCAATCAGTTGATTCTCACACGCCATCTGTCATGAGGGCAAGATGAGAGAGAGAGAGGAGGATGAGGGAGAGAAAGTTAGCCTCATCCCAGCTGATGATTCATTGATAGCAGGAAACATTTGCCTTTATTCAGAGAGAATTATTTATATGAGCAAAGAAAATTTGCTTTCCGCTAACACTCAGTGCTCTGCTTTGACACTCCACACACAGAGACGAGAGTGGCACTTCAGCGATGCCTGGCAAACACTCACTTGAATCTATGGCTCTATTTTTAACAGGCGACATCAAATTGGTTTACCGTGGAAATATAATTCAGCTCCTCTCATTATGTACGAACAGCAGGCTGCTTTGGTTGTATAAAAATCCATCGACAAAGAGAACAAAACCGACCAAAACAGCACCTGGAGGTAATCTGAACACCGAGCGGCGGCTGTGGTGGAGAGTTGAGGAAGTTTGAAACTCTCAGATGTTCAATCGGTGTTTATCTGCAGCTGATGGGCCCAGTGAAGTGAGTTCACGTCCCTGGGGAGAGAGAGGGTGCGATCAAAGCCGTCGTGCTGAAAAGTGTCCCCATAACAACACGCATGGTTGTCGCTGGGGAAACGTTGCCCGGTAGATCGGATGACAGGCGGTGGAGTGAATGCGTATGAGACGCGACGCGCTCTCTCATAACCCAACCTCTGCTCTGATCATGACTGCTGAACAGGCCCTCAATAGAAACAGAAGAGAAGGATGGAGGGGGTGGAAAAGAAGGATGCAATGAAAGTGTGAAGGGAGGAGAGAGAGAGTGAGATGGGAGCGGGAAAATGTCCAGGAAGATGAAGAGAGGGATTAAGAAAGGTGAAAAAAAGACAGTGAAGGTGAGAAAGAGAGGATCGGAAGGGGAAAAAAAGAGGTAAAAGGGAGATTGAAGGAGGGAGGAGCTGAACAAGGGCGTAGGAGGTGAGAAAGAAAGACGGGAGGAGGAAGGGATGGAAGGAAGTGTAGAAGAAAAATGGAAGACAAAATTGACACGTCCACATAAACACATGTAAAAGAACTGGATAGACAGTCATATAACCTCTGAGTTAGTGAACCCCACGTTTGGGATAAATTTCCTCCCAAAATCAAATGAGGTAATAAGAAATATTTTGCATTAAGAAAAAAAAAGCCTTTAAATATTTAAATTTTTTTTGCATTGATTTTCTGCCAAAATCCTCATTATTGTTATGCCAAAAAAAGCTACAGAATAAGTATATAGTCTACTATTTAAATGGTATTATATATTTGACATTTTTAAATTTGTATTATTTAAATATTTTTCAATTATAAAAATATTTATATCATTAAAATACAAATTTGAAAGTATTTACATACAATGGTAGTGTTTGCCGTATATTTCATTTAATAAAAAGAAAATGTTTAATAAACAACAACAACAACAAACTGGAGTAATAGGAGTGGGATGCCTGGACACATCATGGATAATTTCATAATGCAAAAATATTCTTTATGCAAAATATAATTCTTTATGCAAAGTATAATTTCTGATGGCTTTACTTTTGATTTCCCATGTCTTTATAGGAACAGTTTACACGTTCAGTAAATCTCACACCAGTTTTATTTCGCTCTTTATCTCTCAATCTCTGTTTACTGTGTTCGGCGAGCTCGTATTACTGTACACGCTCTCTCTCTCTCGCTCTGGATTTGTTGGAGAGCTTGTTGATGGCGTTGGTGGCTGTGGTGTCATGTGACACATGCTCTTTGCAGGGGTCCTGACTGTTCCCAGGGGAGCCAGATATAAAGAGAGAGAGAGAAAAAAGGGAGAGAGGTGGAAAAGAGAGAAGGAAAGACAGAAAAGGATTCCAAACTTGAATGGTATAGAATGAAAACTGAGAACTCATGCAAAGATATGGGCCATAGGGAGGTAAATAGACAGAGATGTGCTCAGACGAAGAGAAAAAGGGTTTAGGGAAAGACTGAGGGAGATATGGACAGAGCAGAAATATATTATGGTCACAAATTTATGATCTAATTGTCGACTTCAACAAGTCAAGTAACACTAATTGCTTTGTCTTTCTTTCCTTGCTGTCTTTGTCTCACTCTCAAAATTGAATTCATTCATGGCCATGCAATTACAATGCTAACGCAGCAATATTATGCCCATATTTACAGAGGAAATGTTATCATAAAATGTAACAAAATTAAGCTTTTTATATTTTTATATAATATTTTTACATTTTATGTTATAATATTTTTTTAATATGTCATAATTGTATATGATCTTTTTTAGATTTTATAATATAATATATATATAATATATATTTTAATAAAAAAATGTATGTTATCAGATGTATTCAAATATTTTATTATGTTTTTAGATTTTATATTATTATATTTTTTATGTAAGATTGAAATGTTATCAGATTTACACAATAAAAAAAATTACAAAAACTTAAAAAAAAACTAAACAAAGTTCTCACTCTTACTGGCACCATGACTATTATTATTTTCAGATATTGTGATTCAGTTCGGGTTTCCACACTATGAGGAGTTTGTGAGCCCTGTTCTGGATTTCCCTGAAACTGAACCACCATTCCAAACCACAGACTCTCTCACCGCTGTACTTATGGGCTATTTAGTGGTCAAAGAGACATGAGTAAAGACACACGCATAGAGAGGATGATCCCAGTCTCATGTTACAAAAAATGGGAAGAAAATAGAGATTGAAGAAAAAGGTCTCCTATATTACTAAACATTCATAATATTTTCTACAGCGCAACTTGCGTTCAAAATGTACAATTTATTACTTTTATTTTTGAGAATTGAACCCATGACTTTGCCATTGCTAGCACCATGCTTTACTAGCTGAGTCCCTGACATGTAATCACAGATGCACAAACATGCAATTGCATGTACTTACTTCAGCCAGAGCTCAGGACTTCCACTCTGAAGAAAGAAAGGAGGAGAGGTGAAGAAGAGCAGAAGTAAACGGGTCTGATGTCTTCTGCACTGGTGCTCAGAGTCACAGAAACTCCACTGTCCTGCTGGAGTCCTGAAGATAGAGGGAAAGAAAGAAAAAAAGAAAAGCCCTCCCACCCTTCTCCTCTCCTCTTTCTCCCTTATCCTCTCTCTTCTCTCGTTTCCTCTCCTTTTCTCTCCTCTCTTCTCTCCCCCCGACCCAGATCGGTGCAGTCTGATAACTGAGGCGCGCTAGTCAAACAGACACATGCGCATGTGGACTGTGTGTATGTGTGAGAGGGAGAAGAGATAGATGATGGATAGAAGGATGGAGAAAGTGTCTGGTGAGGGTTGTCATTGCAAAAGGGATGGTAGTGTGTGTGTGTGTGTGTGTGTGTGTGTATGTGTGTGTGGAGTAACTGCAAAGAGAATTGGGGAGGGTGTTTGGAGATGTGTGTGTGTGTGTGTTTGAAGATTACATAGGGATGTGTTAATTACATTTAGGGACCCACACCAAAGATAATTTCCATTAATTCTCATAGAAACCCAAACCATAAACATAATTTCAAACAGTAAAATAATTAATATCCTTTTAGATTTCTTGTTATTTTAATTTGTCCCAAAATTGCAATTACCAGAATGCAGAAAAATCTCTTTAACAATACTGCGAGCCTACCCGAAAAAAAGAAAAAAAGAAAGAAAGAAAGAAAAGAAATGTAAAATCATAGTTTAAATTAAATTTAATTATTGAATTTTTCTGCCAATAAAAATCTAAATCAGCTTCAAGTCTAAACTTATTTAATTCTTTAAAAAGTACTGTATTCCAATTACTGGAACAAACATTGACAATAATGGGAATGGGGTGTCAGGGTAACATTATAATACAAAAAAATATGTATATATTCTTTGTCCTCTTATTAAAACATATTGTCATATGAAAAAAAAAACATCTATGAAACCTATTAGAAATTGGAACAATTTCATATTAAATTTAAATATATATCTAGTCCATACAAAAATGTATGTTTATACATAATATATATGTAATATATTTGTGGACATATACAGTATGTCATGTACATGTATGCATCCTAAATTTAAATCCATAAATATATATTGATATTATACAAGTGAATATAAAAGATAGGCATGTATTTAAAAATTATTACAAAAACATACATATACAGGTTTTTTTGTATATATGTTGTTTTAATAAAGTTAAATAATAAAATATATCTTGTTGACATACAGTAGCTCCTACATATAATACCATGTA
The DNA here is from genome assembly GCF_001515645.1 of Sinocyclocheilus grahami. Taxonomy (NCBI): domain Eukaryota; kingdom Metazoa; phylum Chordata; class Actinopteri; order Cypriniformes; family Cyprinidae; genus Sinocyclocheilus; species Sinocyclocheilus grahami. Next base: position 2,416,741 of record NW_015505183.1, read on the forward strand.
AAAAACATATGTACATACACAAATTTTATTATGAGGATTTTATACATGTAATAAACGTAAACCAAGAGAATGTGTGTATGTATAGGAAACATATATGGCAGTATCACTGTTGATATGGGGCAATATGTATTACATTACGTACTGGCACAGACATAGATATCGGCCTATATTTATCATAAATACAAGAGTGCTGAACATAAAGTCACTCCACAGCACACACCTGAAGCGTGGGTGTGTGTGCATTTGTGTACGTATTGTTCTAAAGGTCAAGTGCTCTTCTCAGAGAGATTGAATATGTACATGTAATTGTAAGTGTTTTTCCCGAACTCAACACTGTGCCTCTCTCCTCCACACAATGCAATCTCTCCATCTTCCACCCCTCCCTCACATTCTGTCCATCCTCCACAGCAGAATGAAAAGAGCTATTTGCATTGTGTGTGTGTGTTAAGCATGTCTCCTGGGCCTTTTTGAATGTATTCTATGGGTGCTTCAGCTATGCTATTGAAGTAATGAGAACACTCCACCCATCTGGTCATTGTGTGCGTGTGTGTGTATGACTGTTTGTGACCCCAGATCCAGCAAGGAGTTGCATCGCTCACAAGTAAAATCAGAGCTCACCCAAGACTTGAATTTCCTTGACCAAAAGGTATGTCCGGCCAGTAAGAAGGGATTTTCTGTGGCAGGCCGCCATCGGTGGCTTTGGTTCAGGTCAGGACAGCAGCACAGCAGTGACGAGAGGAAACTAATATGACTTACTGATCAGAGTCCTAATGAATCTAGAATGTTCTTGATCGCCATGGTTATGCTAAATCTATTGTGGAAAGAGGAAATTCATCATACAAACCCTTCAGATTATATTTCATGCTGTCCCTGATTATTATATTTTGTTTGCTCTCGGCTTCAGAAAGTTTTTGCACTAAAAGGAGGGTGTTTGGAACGTGGGATATAATGCCTAGTCATTAGTGGTGAGATATGTAAAGTGAAACTTTTGGCCTCAGTTCAGTGATGTCTTCTTTCTAACCATCATTTAGACAAAATGACTAATTTCAGTAGGTAAATGTGAGAAAATGGGAATAAACAAGTGAGCAGCTTTGCTGTCTTCTGTTGGCCTAGACAGGCAGCTGCCTATGAAGTGTGGCCCTATCCCAAATGACAAATTTGATGTGTATTTGCGGACTTATGATGCTCATTGGTCTACATGTTGTTAATATTTTATCCGGGAGCAACAGTTTAAATTTAAAATGTCGTTACGGATTCTTACAAACTATTTTTTTGCTTCACGAGACGTTAGTTGATAGATTGGAGTGGTGCGGATTACTGAGATGTTTTTATCAGCTGTTTGGACTCTCATTCTGACGGCACCCATTCACTGCAGAGGATCCATTGGTGAGACAGTGATGTAATGCTAAATTTGTCCAAATCTGTTCCACTGAAGAACTTGGAGGGTGAGGCCTAAAGGCTGGAATATAGGCCTACTACACGATTTTTGCCCCGATTTACTGTCTGGAGAAGATGATGCTGGTTGTCGAAATTCAGACTCAGATTTTTTAGCCTCAGACTACGATTCCATCCAGTCGGAGGATATCAAACATTTGATATTTTCAGCCAATTTTAGAACACATATTCTTTTCATTTGTCATGCGTCTCCTAGCAACAAGGTGCACGTTTCTGCGCGAGTTTGTTGTGATCGGAGCAACTTTAAAGTCTGGTAGTGTACAATCCTTTTACAGGAAAAAGTACAGTCATTTAATGTATGATGGCCAGTTTTTTCTCTGTGACTATTACAAAGTCGGTAAGTGTATGATGCCCAGTGTTATAAAATCTGTTCAGATTTTAAAAGTCGTGTAGTCAGCTACCTGGCGGCTCCAGGATTTTTTTGTTGGGGGTGCTAAGGGGGGGCTTAACAGTTCAGAGGGGTGCTAAAAACGAATTAAATTGAGAGAAAGTAATGAATGCCTAAGCTTCAGCTATCTAAGCATGCAAATTCAGCCACTTTGTGTTTTTTATATACAGCAGCTTCAAAAAAGGCATTTTTTTTTTCATCTGCCAAATATGACACTTACAAATTAATTCAATTTATGAACACACATAGAAAAGAGTGAAAGTAGGGATTTTTTCCTTTTGTTATTATTTTTCTTTTATTTATTTTTTTATTTTTATTTTTTTACACATATCTATTTACTCATTATTTTTTTATAAAAGGGCCCATACATACAAAGCTTGCCAAAAGAAGGTTTCTTAGAAGGCAACAACCTTTGCATGCATGTATGCTATATTTCAGTATTTAAGGAATGAATCTCACCAACTTGTCTAAAAGATCTTTATTTTAAAGCATGATGCTTTAATTGGGCCAGTGTTAAATCTTTGGGTGTTTGGAGGTGGGCCCCACTCTTGTCCCCCCGGAGAGCTTGGTGAGTGCTTTAAATGGGTCTGGCCCACTTCAAAATCCCTTTGAACTGCCTGAAGTCTGGCTCTCTCTGATACTACCGGGGTTTTGAAGTTTTGATTTATAACTGATTAACCTTTTGGATTTTACCAGAGATACTAAAAATGACAGACATGTACATGAATGCACATGTTCCATCTGCTTCTGAGTTTCTGACTGGCGTTCTGTCTTACTCGCTCTCTCATTCTCCTTCACTGGTTAGTTTTTTTTCTACCATGCAGAATTTCTGTTCACTTGTGTTCTTCTTAATAATTCATTCACCATATTTGCTGGATGTTTCTGTCTCTGTACACACACACACACACACACACACACACACACACACACACACACACCTACAATGTATCTTTAATTAAAATAATTGAATTTTCAGGTTTTATCAATTATTTATGACTGGTTAAAGGTTTCTCACAAATGCAGCCCATTAGTCCTATAAAGACTGTTAGCGTATTAAATGCTATATCGTTCCAGTTTGGTGGTTATGACGAGAAGACCTCTGTAGCTCAGGACAAAGTTCCTGCATAACACAACACTGCCAAAAAGAGAGAGAAAGAAGGGATAGAGAGAAGACAGAAATGAGAGAGATGTGAGAGTGGTCTGTTGATAGTGATCTGAATTTAAACAGCAGATGACAAACAGTTGCCCATCTGCCCATATAAAACTGGATTCTCTCCAGGGACCCAAAAGACAGAGTGAGAGAGTATATATATACTGTATGTGGAAATAGTATATCACATCACTATTTTGGAACATTTTGTGCTATTTTTCATCTTTAGGCTGCTAAAACTTTAGTTGACTAACTGACAGTTTTTGTCATAACAATAAAGCACACTAAAATTGAAATTGAAAAAAAAATTCCGAAAAGAACAGAAGAGCAGAAGAAACAAAAATGCTGATGATTGAGGGGAAAAAAATTACATTTAGTGTTATCTTTAATCTTTAGTTGACTAAATCACTTTAATAAATCTTAATCTGACTAAATCAATTTAACTAAATCAATTAGTATTACCATTTTAGTTTATTCCCTTTATAAAATGTCAATTCCAGATTTTGTTAGTTTACTCTTTTACTGTTATATTTTATTTTTATATATATTTTTAGTATCCTAAACATTTATATTGTTACTATATTTTATTTCAAATTCTTGAAATAAAATAGAATTTCAAACTATTTCACTTTTAATTAATTAATTATTTTTTATTTTATTTTGCATGGCTGCTATTTAATCTTTAATAATGATTTTCTGTAAAGTTAATCTAAAACTATATGTACTGTATTTTAAAGTGACAAACAAACTTGACTTGTTCATTTGCACAAGTTATTATACATTGAATTTGCATTTTTCAATTTTACTTTGGCAAAACAAATGTGCAGTTTTTGTCATACCAATAAAGCACATTAAAATTGAATTACAGAAAAAAGGGGAAAATATGGGGGGAAAAACAGAAGAGAGGAAGAAACAAAAATGTCAGTGATCGATGGAAAAAAAATTCACTCATAAATCTTCAGCTGTCATGTGCATTGTCTTTTTAACCAATCAACACGTCACTTTTACCCAGAGTTCAGCTTGACCTCAGTGTGTGATGTCATGGCTGCTGCAGGTCACTATGATCTCTCGTCCAATGGGAGTTTAGTGTATGACACATGTACATGATCTCATCCATACAACAATTCCATAGGGATCTGTTATTCCTGCATCTGCATCCATTACAAAAGCAGGATAGCTGTCTGTGTGGCCTCAGAAAGACACTAGAGTTGCGACCAGAGATGGGGTTTAAGGTTGAAACGTCCGTGTATGTGTGTGTGTGTGTGTGTGCTGTCACACAGTCTGAAGCAGAGCATATGACAATAGATCTTTTAATGAGATGGTGTGTGTGTGTGTGTCCTGAAACAGTTATAGCTGATTGAGGGGGAGGGTCTCGAGAGAGCTGAGGGGGGCCTGATTTGACCCCAGGGGTCGTGTCTCCCCACTAGACCTCATTTCATTTCATTTTTACCAATAAAAAGACTCTCTCTCTTCTTTCTTTCTGACTTACACACATATTCATAAAGATCTGCCAAGCTTTGAAATGTTACTGAAAATAGATTTATTATCAGGCTTCTTATCTTCTTAAGCACAGACAGGACTCATTCCTAAACACATGCACAATAAATGAATATTCTGGGTTAAATACAAGTTAAGCTCTATTGACATTAGAATAGACAATCATTTTGACTAATAATGCAATTACAATGGAAGTCTATGGAGCAAACACGTGATTGTTACATACTTTGTCTTTGACACTGAATTTGCAGTTCTGTGATTTTTTTTACACTACTGTTCAAAAGTTTGGGCAAAAGTAAGACTTTTTTTTAAAGAAATTAACATGCTTATTCAGCAAGGATGCATTATATTGATCAACATCACAGTAAAGATTTTTACATTATTACAAAAACAAATCAATAAATGCTATTCTTTTGAATTTTCTATTCATCAAAGAATGTTTCATAATGATTTCAACAAAAACATTAAGCAGTACAACTGTTTTCAACATTGATAATAATAAGAAATATTCCTTGAGGACCAAATCAGCATATTAAAACGATTTCTGAAGGATCATGTGACACTGAAGACCAGAGTAATGATTGCTGAAAATTAATTTTTGCCATCAGCCATCAGAGGAATAAATTACATTTTAAATTATATTCCAACAGAAAATGGCTAAATTTGTTGTTGTTTTGTGTGTGTGTGTGTGTGTGTGTGTGTGCGCGCGCAAATAAATGCAGCCTTTTTCTTTTGAAAAAAAAAATCTTACCAACCCTAAACTTTTGAACGATAGTGTATTTTCTAGAACTGTAGTGTATAAATTTTTTTTTTTTTTTGACAAAATGAGTAAGAAAGTCAATATAATTTTTCATGGTAATCAATAAAACATGTATTTAGGTAAGAAATTAGATAGTACTGTATACAATGGACCAGTAATTATCGCAAATTATCTTACCAGTTTTCATGTTTTAACTGATATACTGTTCATCTATCACAGTTTTATATATATATA
>NW_015505183.1:2422345-2476768 GCF_001515645.1 Sinocyclocheilus grahami
GTGAACACTTGAAGTCGATCAAAACCTTTCATCAAAGTTGTCCTAAAACCAAAACAATACCCGTTCTTGTCTTAGGACAACTTTGATGAACTTTTTTGATCCACTTCAAATGTTGACTACTGTGTATATATATATATATATATATATTCAAGTCTGAATGAAAACATTTACTAAGGCAACACAGGACCAAACTACATTGCGTATTAACAACACAAGAATAAGAAAATCACAGCACACATTAAACTCAAAGCATAACCTCAAAATGTCACAACTCAGAATGATCACGCAACACAATAACAGATATCAAACCGCACCATAAACCAAAACAATGCAGAAGATGCTGCCAGATGAGATGATTCTTGACTGCACTACAGCTACAGGAAACCAAAACCACTGTAAAAGATACAAATGTAATGATATCTGATTATTCTGCTGCACTTTCTGGGTCATATAGACATGGAAAACTAGATCTACTTGTTTTCAAATGTTGAGAATCAATTTTTCACACTTGGCAGACATGATTGGAAGCGTTTAGTGTTTGGAAAAGTGGAAGACATCAATGATCTATAAGGGGAAGTTACTTTGTGGTGGGATGCCATTTAGTTACTCTCCTCTTTTTCTCTTTCCATCTAACAATCTCCTCCCACCCTTTATCACACCCTTCTGCAACTCTTTCTCTCTCTCACGCCCCTTCCCCCCGCCGTCTCTCTCTTTCTGATCCATTTTTCATGCTTCAATCTATTTTCTCTCCTTACTGTAACTTGTCCCCCTCCCCGTCCCATTCTGTGAGTGCATTACGAGATCCTCTCTCTCTTTCAGTGCCCTTCCCTTTCCCTGTCTCTCTGCCATATTATCTATTCCTCTCATCCCTGGTCACGTAGTCTTTTATCTCTCTCAAGGGTCATCCATCTCTCTCTCCATCTCTCTCCTATTAAACACCACCCCTCAATTAATCTGCTCTCCATTCTTCTGTTTAAGGTTATAGCCCAATCCCTCTCTCTCTCTCTTTCCCTCTCTGCAGTAATTGCTTGTGTGATCCATGATACATGCCGCTGTCCCTCAAAAAGCAGTTTTTGTTGACTAGATTGCAGCACTGAGTCCCAACATATACACAAATACATGCGCAAAGCAATGAAAAAGCAACAGAGATATTTAGACTTTTATTATGTCCCATTTTTGTCAGACTTTAAATATAACAGAGGGGAAGCAACTATTCATTGTCATTGTGTTTTAAGTGCTTTGATTTGCTTGGCTTGCTTTTCAAAAAGAAAAAGAAAAAACTATATAGCTGGCAAATAGTCAAATTTAGCCATATATTTTGCAAAAAAAAAAAAAGATATTGTACTTTTTAATAATTTTTTATAACATCTATTTTTAGAAAATAAAAACTTTTATTTAGCACGTATGCATTAAATTGATCAAAAATGACAGTAAAGACATGTATAATGTTACAAAAGATTTCTATTTTAAATAAATGCTTTTATTTTGAACTTTCTATTTTAATCCTAAAAATATTAAGCATAGCAATTGTCTTTTTTTATTATTATAGTGATGATAATAGGAAAAGTTGATTAAGTAGTAAATCAGCATATTAGAATAATATCCAAAGGGTCATGTGACACTGAAGAGTAATGGCTGCTGAAAATTCAGCTTTGCCATCACAGGAATAAATTACACTTTACAATATATTCAAAATTTAAAAAAAAAGCGTTATTTTAAATTGTAAGAATATTTCACAATATCACTGTTTTACAGTATTTTTAATCCAACAAATGCAGAATGTAAATGGCTAGCTTTCTAGAGGTTTCAATTATTATAACTTCTAGATAAATGTCACCTAGTTAATTAATATTCATGAGTCAAGCTGATAGGTTTTAAAATACAATTCCACCCGGATAAAGCATCTAAATGTAAAGGTTGTTGTCTGGGACAGGACACAGCTTTGGTGAGCCCATCTTCACGGCTGCGGTAGAGAGAAGAAGAAGGGACACGATGTGTGTGTATGTGTTTGAACATGCTTACACATGAGAATCTCATATTCAGATGAAACAAATATAGACTTACACATGAAATCCTGAAACCAGCGTTCTGACCGGTCAGCCAGACAGGATGTCCACTCCCTCAGGGTCACCTTCTTATTCTTGTTCTTGTCACATGACCTACACGCACACACACAAACACCATATTGTTGAAATCTACAAGTGTAGTTCTACTCTTTGCCTTTGTCGCTCTTGTTTTTGATTTCTACATCCCCCTACGTCTCTCTCCGCTGCTATCAGCCGTAAAGGACACCACTCACATTAGAACAGTAGGAAGGCAATAAGCATCAACAGCTTTGAATGAGAGAGAGAGAGAGATTGAGAGGAAGAGCGAGCGAAGAGAGATTGAAAGAGGATGAGAGAGAGGGGTGGGTGACATCCTGAAGGCATGTGTACTATAATCAGAAGGGTGCTGGGAGGGTTTGCAGTAATATTATGCAAATACAAAGAAGGTCAGACAGGAGAAAACATCACAAAATCACAGTGGTGTGGTGACTGTGTGTCTCCATAGGCACTAGTGTCATTTTCTGTGTGTGTGTTACTGGAAGAATCTTTGAGCGCAGTGCTCCAGTGGTATCCGCTTATAGTGAAGCTTTCTCAGATCTCTCCTGCTTAACTTCCCGTCCCTGTTACGATCCAACAGAACAAACCTTCTCTGAAAAATAAAGGGAGAAAATAGATGGAGAGAGACAAAAGAATAAAGGATTATAGGACTTAATGCTTTTATCACAAATTCACAACTGAATAGAAAAAAAGATTCCCTAGCATCCATCGGCTGAGATAACTTTTTATGGGTGTCTGATTAGAAATCATAGAAAATGACTTTGAGATTTATTTATCCTCATTTAACATTTAAATTAAAGTCTTTTGAAGTACTTTACAAGTATTATATTCAATTAGCCTTCGATTAGCAAGCTAACAGCTTAGTCTACAGGCTTAAAACAGCGCTGACTGGTTCAAAAAAGAGTTATGTCCTATCATACACGGCACACTTACACTATACACTATGTACTTTGACATAGAGTGAATTTTAGAAGGGTAGCATGACTAGTGTCTCAAGGGAATGCTTAAAGTTGTCATGAAATGGATATTCACGCTATCTATTTTCTAATGCATGTTATTGATCTTTTTGTGAACAATTCATCTATACATGTGTTTAATAAAAAAAAAATGGTTTGAGCTTGTAATTTTAAATCAGAATTCTGTAACTCGATCTTTCGGTGAAACAACAGACTACTGTCTGATGACGTAAACCAGATTTCTCTGATCTTTTCATCGTCATAAACCCTGCCACTTCTCTTACAATCGACTGCAAGCTCGCATTCAGATCTGCCTCCATCCAATCAACAATCAGTGGATTGAATTAACTCTGTACCCTATATTTTTTTCTGTTCAATTATCTGTTTCACTTGGATGTGTCACAATACTGAGGAAAATATTTTTTTTCCATTTGAAGGGATCTGAATGATGTGTTGCCATTAACTTTAGCATGATTAGCCCCTTTCTTTCCACTACATAGGGAAATCTTTAAAGGATCTTTCGATTAGAATTAAATTCAGAGTAGTTGTTATGGTTTTATCAGGGTTCCCATTTAATCATTTAAAGATAATCAATGTGCAGGTGATCAATAATAGGAGTTTTTTTTTTCAATCAAAATACCCTAATGGTATCAATTTACTTGCCTGAAGTTTAATCTTGAGACATGCTTGGAAGTGGATGGTTTGTGTGGATGTACATGAATCAAGAGTTTCTTTTGACTCTTGACATATTTATGAATCTTGACATAAAGCATCACACATACACACATACACACAATGTTTACCACAATTTCAAGATATGTTGTAAAGTATTTGAATAGTGTGTGTGTGTGTGTGTGTGCATGTTTATGTGGTTTATGAGGACACAAATTTGTATAATAACATGGGTATGACATAGGTATTACAACGAGAAGGTGATTTATGAGGACATTTTCAGTGTCCCCGTAATTCAAAAGGCTTATAAATAATTCAGAATTAGTTTTTTTGAAAATCTAAAAATGCAGAAAGTTTCCTGTAAGGGGTAGGTTTAGGGGTAGGGTTGGTGTAGGGCAATAGAAAATATGGTTTGTACAGTATAAAAACCATTACGCCTATGGAGAGTCCCCATAAACCATTAAAACAAACCTGTGTGTGTGTGTGTGTTGAAAAGCAAAAATGCATGCAAAGTGTGAATGATCTAAACATGGCATTGGCCCTATGTGTAAGTGATTTGAGTGAGTTCAGTGTGTTTCTTTGCGTTACCTCTGCAAGTTGGGTTCGCTGGGTGTGTGTGAGACAGCTTTGAGAGGGAGCGGCTGGTGTGTATCTCTCTCCCATTCTGCTGAGGAGTAAGAACCAGTCCAGCAGACGGTATGGGAACTGACCGAACTCTTCCTCAGAGCACTCAGCCTCACTTACTGACAGAGAAACCACAAGAGTGTTTTTAGACAACATCACTCAACAGTGATTGAACGTGCATTTAAATATAATGAAGCTAAAACTTTTTGTGTGTGTCAATACTGAAAAAAAAACAGTAGAAATCATCACAGAAATTCTAATGGTTTCTACTGCAAATATCATTACAAACAATCGACTATTAACCATTAAAACAATTTTTAAAATGGTTTACTGTAGTGTGTTTTGGGACATATTCCATTAGGGTTTAGTGGTTTTAATACGTCACCAATAAAAGGTGACAAATTACCAATAAAGACCCAAAGGGATCAATACATTTTCCATTAAAACCAATACAATTACCATTACAACCAGAAAACCATTATAAATTCTGTGATGGTTTCTGTTGTCTGTTTGTTTTTCAGCAGGGTGTGAGTGTGTATCTTTCTACCCAGACAAGCTCCACTATGTGCCTTGCCAATGCGTCGTTTTTTGCGGCAGGCCTCCTTGTGAAGAAGACACTCGTTGCTGTACGTCTTCCCCAAAACGCTGCACACTGCTGCTCCCTGCCTGTAGAAAACAACATCCACACACAAAGTGCTTCTCGACTGGGTTTGTTCAGCGTTAAAACAGCAGTTAACAATACTAAACACAAATAATACAATTCAACAAACCATATAATAGTGCAAAAATAGCTAATTTTGTAAATGGAATGAGAAAATGCTCTTCATATTATTTGTTGTTGATATCACAGTCTGTGCGTCATATCAAATTGTGTACTATTGTGGCATAAAATCATCTGTCACTTAGTAGAAGCAGCCAAATTAGACAGATGCCAACATGGACAGGTTGTGCCATCAAAAAACATGAATACAATTACACAAGTTAAAAGAAAATACAGAGTGCATTATTCTCACTTGCAGTGAGGATAAAATTAGTTTGTGCTTATCAGTGTTTTGAGCAGTGAACTGATATGAAACCATCAAAAGAGACATTTAGAAAAACCAAAACTGTCGATTTTAACATGTCATGAAGGTACATTAATACTAATGAATTTCAATATATATATTTATATACTTTTTTAATTAGCCTACGTTTTTAATGATAACTAACTTGGGTACTGTGTAGCCTCACCACTTGATGTAGAAAGAAGTAGAGCTATTGTTAATGAATCAAGTTTAAAGCTGTTTAATTGGTTGTTTTAATATGTTTAACTACATAAGGTATTGTAAAAAAAAAAATACCTCTCTGCCTGAGATGTTTTAATAAAATGTCATATTATTTTTAAAACTATATCAGCATTTTTAAAGTGGGTTCCCTCAAGCACATCTTCTCTTTTTCTTTCTTTTTTTCTGCATGTGACATTTATCTGCATTAAAGACTAAGTACACAGAGCGAATATACCAGTAGTTAGATGTCTGGGTTGTTGGTTTGATTCCAAGGAGTCTGTGAGCCGCAAGGAGTGTCTTACGTCATTATTCTGTTCTTAATCATGACACTGAGCTCTGAGCTGCACTGTTCATGCCACTGGCTCACTGTAAGTAGCTTGCCAATGAAATCAGCTCAGGTGTCTTGGAAAATTGTTATTAGTTTGTTGGAGTGTGTCTTACCGTGGGCAGGTCTTTGGACACACACATTTAGGAGTGAGAACTCCCCCCTCCTTCACTACTTGGCACCAGGAACCAATAGGACTGTGACATTTCAACAACTTACACAGGGATTCTGAAGAGGAGAAAGAAAGAAAGAGAGTGAGTTTAATAGTAAAAAGAAGAAGCAACTTTGTATACTGAATAAATAATGTTCAAAACCAGTCATAAAATAAGAGTGACATTAAATAATAATGTCTAACCTAATGTTAGATTATGTCTAATCTAACTCTAGCACTCGCTATTCTAATTCTATTCTTAAAAAAACAAAACACTTGTCCCTTTTAGACTTGCACTCTATTCATTTGCTGCTTGTTTTCTTTAATAAAAAAACAACACTAGCTTTCTAATGTTTTTGTATTCTATCTGTTTTCTTTTTATTTATTATATTATTAACAAAAGCAGAAAAGGCCTCTAATACCAGCTTGCTCTATTCTTTTTCTATTCTATCTGTTTTCTTTTTATTTATGATATAATTTAAAATGCTACGTGTACTGCATTAAGCTAACTGAAACTTGTTATAGCACTTGTATATCATTGCTCTTTTGTTGATTTTGATTGCTTCTATTGTCCTCATTTGTAAGTCGCTTTGGATAAACGCGTCTGCTAAATGACTAAATGTAAATGTAAACAACTCTCACCTGGATCCACTCTGCCCAAATAAGGCCTCAACTTCTCTTCAGCCTGCCTCTGTTTACGCTGGGCTCTTCCACCCTTACACACACACACGCACGCACGCACGCACACACACACACACACACACACACACACACAAATAAAGTTATTCACATGGTATGTGTTCTTGTATATAAAAATGTGGAGGACATTTTTGCTACATACATTACCATTCAAAAGTTTGGGTTTAATATCTAATTTATTCCCGTGATGGCAAAGCTGAATTTTCAGCAGCCATTACTTCAGTCTTCAGGGTCATATGCTCATTCAGCTGTCTGTTAGTTTCCCTGCTTTTATAGTAAACGTAATGAACTGTAATTTATTTTTCAATTTTCCTAAGTCCTTTTCTTGATCTTTGAGATCTTCAAATATATGAGAGAATTACTGAGTGTGTTTAAGGCTTGATGGATGAGAATCATATTGCGAGAGCATGTGTGCAGAAATATGCTTTAAAAAAGGGAGAGGCACATGAATGAAGAATGCATGTGAAATGAAGAAGCATGCACATTTACAGCAGTCTGTTAACCATTATGGCACAGTAAGCATGAAAGCTTTTACAGTTTTTACAGACTTAGACTCACGCTTTCACGCTTAAACTCTACCTATCTTTTAACTCTTTTGGACTGATAGTATTCCATGAAATAACTTCATATAAGATCATTTTAGATTTAAACATTTTTTTAGAAAAATCAATACCTTTTTGCTTGTTCCACACAGCATGGAATATTTTTCATAGGGTAGTTTTCATTGGTTAAATTTAACAATTCAAACAAACATTTTAATAAATAAGTCATTTTTTAATTTGACTTACAACTGCTTGTTAAAGCCATGTTTTAAAATGTAGTTAAACATCACAATAAAATAAATTATTCAATTACTTTCTAAATTGACAAATAGACATATTTGCACATTTAATTAATGTTATAAAATGCTGGAAAATAAAACAATAAATAATAAATTAATAAATAGGCTAATTTTTAATGTATTTTTGAAATTGCATTTCAAAAACATATTTGCCAATTGCTTTTCGCAATCTTAATTGATTATTTTTTCATATTTAAAATAAGAGCACATTAGCAACATGTTCTCATGAAAGCAACTATAAACCACTTACCTTGACGACACCAAGGTGAAGGGTAATTGTCAAGAACAACAGATGACAGAGCAGATTCATGGCTCATGGAAGGACGTTTATGGATCTGAAACATGCATTTAACAGGTGACTTTTGAAGTTTCAATCCGGCAGAGTTCTGACTCAGACTCTCACCCAGAATGCACTCAAATGTATAAAAAGTTTGTTTCTCCAAACGAAAACTTTCCAGAAATAGTATAAGGAAACGGGATTGTGTTTAAAATTTAATAATTATCTCCCAAAGATTTGAATCTTCTTGAGGATATCGTGAGAGATGTTCTTTTTCATTTCATTAAGAAAGCACAGAACTAATGAACACACAAGACATACAGAAAAAACAACGTCCATGCAAAGAACTACACTATCATATCAACCTGATACGTAAAAAAAATCATAATAGAAAGCATAAGAGATCATACTTATAAATGTGAAGATAAAAGACAAAGCACAAATCTTAATCAAAGCTGATTCTGTCTGATCGCTCTCCTCTTTAAATTACTCACAGTAGTCTCAGTATTGTGTATAAGCCCCGGAGTGCTCATTAGACGTGTGTGTGTGTGTGTGTGTGTAGAATGGAGTGGCCCCATCACTGGGAAGTCATTACTGAATGTTACGGCTCAGAGCAGATAGAGTTACTTTAACAGAGCAGTCGTCCTGACAGAATCACCCTTTCATTCCTTTGCCATTTCTTTTAATTGGTGTAAAAATTCTTACCAGAGTCTCTCCGCTCTTATGATCTCTCTTTTCGTGCTATTTAATCACTTTGCCTACTTCTTCTACTCTTTCTCTCCGTATTCCCTCTCACACTATCAGACAGCCACATACCTTTCTTTTCCCTCTGCCCCTCCTTCAGGTTTGTCTTGTTTCCCCCCATCTTCTCTCTTCATTTGATAAATCTATTTCTACCGTCTCCTCTTACCTGGCACTCCACTCCTCCATTTCCTCTCCTGCTTTTTCTGGCATCACCTGAGAAGTCCTTAATTAGCAAATCCATTAACAGCATGGATTTGGACACACACACACACACACACACACACACACACACACACACACACACTCTCACTCACCTCCCCTTACACAGGGACTGAGAAAAACATCTAAAGACAGCGCAAACCTGAACTCTCTCTTTTCTCTCCTCCTACTTTGTACTGCGTTCCTCCATCTGTTTCTGTGGCCTGTAAATCTTTTTGTCTGTAAAGTAATGCCAGACTCAATGAGAACCAGAGCACTTCCACTCTCTCTTTATCTTTTTCTCTTTCTCACACACACACACCCACATAAACAGATGAAATCGAGGGCACTGGGCCGGATGGCATGAGTCTAAAACTATGCTTTGAAATTCCAAAACAAAACTTTTTTTCAAACTGTTGAGTATATAATGTCATAATAATCCACAAATCTTCACACTCAAGCAAACTGAGTGACAGAAAACTTCATTTGTATGAGTGTTTTTGTCTGTAAAGTAATGCCAGACTCAATGAGAACCAGAGCACTTCCACTCTCTCTTTATCTTTTTCTCTTTCTCACACACACACACCCACATAAACAGATGAAATCGAGGGCACTGGGCCGGATGGCATGAGTCTAAAACTATGCTTTGAAATTCCAAAACAAAACTTTTTTTCAAACGGTTGAGTATATAATGTCATAATAATCCACAAATCTTCACACTCAAGCAAACTGAGTGACAGAAAACTTCATTTGTATGAGTATGTTTGAGTTGTTTTTCTGTGAGTAAAGCTTTTACAGGTGCCGATGTGTCTATTTTAAAGACTTTTGATTATAGTCACAGGCAAATACATAAATAATCGGTGTCCTCTGTGGTGTCCTGCAGCCTTAAGTATCTGACCTCTGTGCCCTTTGACCTCAACATGAATCATTTTGTCAGGACAGTTTGTTTGCCATTCATCGCTTTTGTTTTTGTCACATTGGTGGGAGATCTCTCCCACATGTTGGTTCATATGTTATTAATTTAGCATAAAAAGGAGACAAATGCTCCCATTATGCATACACACACAGACACAGGCAAATGTGGAGTGATGGGGCCCTCAGAGTCAGCAGTGTTATTTAGAAGCACGGCATTAGAGCCCCAGCACTAAACAGTTGTTTGACGGCGCCATCTGGTGTTCACTGGACAAAGTCAGTGCATTGAGATGTCAAATCAAGTTACATTTATTTATATAGCACTTTATACAATATTAATGTCAGATTCTGACTGTTTTACATTAGCTTCACAGCAATAAACAGGAAAATAACAGTGTCGCAAGGTTCATCTTTTATGAAACAACTTCAATTTCAATTGTAAAAAAGCTCTACGGAAGCAGAAGATAATAGTGTCATTATTCAGCTCAAGTCAGTTCAATGTTAAATAAGTTTAGTTTTATCAGTGTTGATGTTGCCAAGTTCATCTATTATGAAACAATGTAATGTTGGTGTTCACTGGACAAAGTCAGTGCATTGAGATGTCAAATCAAGTTACATTTATTTATATAGCACTTTATACAATATTAATGTCAGATTCTGACTGTTTTACATTAGCTTCACAGCAATAAACAGGAAAATAACAGTGTCGCAAGGTTCATCTTTTATGAAACAACTTCAATTTCAGTTGTAAAAAAGCTCTACTGATAATAGTGTCATTATTCAGCTCAAGTCAGTTCAATGTTAAATAAGTTTAGTTTTATTTCCTAAGGAAAGGATATGGACCAGAAGACATTGCAATTACTAAATTATATTTAGACAGACTTAAAGAAGTTCCAGATCTATACTTGTGCCCTTATTATTTCAGTTATTTTGCCTTTAATGTAAATAAACATGTGCAAACAATATAGCCTACTTGCTCTTGTGATTTTATTTGGATGCTAATTACATTGTGCAAGCTGTCTCTTTAATACCGCGTGGTTTATATACATGCTGCTGCTGATTGGGCTGACATGTTTGACACACCCACCAAACAAGAGAAAACGCATCTCAAACCCAGTTGCACACCGTTTCCAGGAAACATGTCGTTCAAACCGGAAACCGTTGCAAAACGGTGCACACCGGTTTGAGCTTGAACTTGCCCCCGGCTTATCACCATGGCAAAATGTAGCCTATGCTTTTAATGAATGTAATCAATGAATGTATGATCCACACAAAACAAATGACCCCCTCAAATAAAAACAAAGTAGTTTTATGGGGCCAATCAACGTACATAATGATTTAATAATTAGAATTTAAAATATTTGAACGCATCCGAAACTCAAATCGGATCCGAATTTTCCGCATACGCATATGATCGGAACTCCACGCAGCTCCCGCACTACTCTCCACTGGAAATGAATGACTTCCGGTCTGTCGTTTGTCGCTTGTTGTAGATAATGGAAAGGCGTGTTTTATTTTTTTTACGAGTATACTGTTGGCTTCAAAATTTGGTAAATTGTGAACTTACTCTTTTTATATGGAAAATTCTTTATTCACAAATGTAAATGGCCAGTGAAAAAACCTAAACTGTAAATCACTTTAAAGCCTTAAATCTATACTTTGAATAATTTTTAATTATTTGTACTTGTTTACAGACATTATATATATTTTTTATTGCTTTTCTTATTTAATTTTTATTTATTTTAAGTATTTGTTTTCATTCAGTTTAAATGTTATTGCCCTTATATGTTCTTTGCTCTAAAAACTGCAATAATAATAATAAAAAAAAAAAGATAATGGAAAGGCGGCTTCATGCTATTTCATGCATTCTAAGTTAGTTAAAGAGTTGGATTCTCATGCTAAACATGGCCAAAGTTAAAAAGAAAACCGAGTTGGACGTATGACGGAGTATTTCTGTGTCAAATACACTCCTTCATGGTTCGTATAAGTTTTGGAAAGTTTTTTCGATTATGGCCCTGTATGATGTCATAAAGGACGGAATTCCTTGTATGGGCACTTCTCTTTATTTATTAACGTCTACATCTGCCACAACCCTAAACCTACCCTTACAGATACATTAAATATTGTTGTTCAGCATGAGAAAAAGGACGCAATATTGATGTGCGCATGCGCAGTAAACCCTGGTAGGACAATATGAAATGTCAGGACACCAGAAATCAACCAAGATCATTGTTGACCAAATCAACAATGTCACCAAAGAAGTCTGTTTTTGGTTGTGAGGGAAAGATAACCTTGTTCAGCCTCCCAAAGAACCCAGCGTTAAAGGGATAGTTCACCCAAAAATGAAAATTACACCATGATTTACTCACCCTCAAGCCATAGGTGTATATGACTTGCTTCTTTCAGACGAATACAATTGGAGTTATATTTAAAAATGTCCAGGCTCTTCCAAGCTTTGTAATGGCAATGAATGGTTGATATTCAATAGTCCAGTAGAAGTCCAATAAACTAAACAAGTTGACAGCATCTCTCTTTTATACTTTCCCAATCCGGCTGTTTGAAATGCTGAAATCTCGAAGGATTTTGAGCAGATACAATTTTAATATCTGGAGCTGAGAGTTCTTCCCAGTCTATCAAGGAGGAAGAAAAACATCTACTGAACTGTGTGTGTAGCCTGGTGGAGAGCAGAGTAGGCTACATTGTTGCAATATGCACAAGTACAATGGAATTCTTAAACATGCTGATCCTTAGTGGCATTCACAAATCACCAGACACCACAGCCATACAACATACAACTAGTAGCTACATGGCAGACAACACGAAGCAGCAGACAGCAGATATAAAGTATTAAAGTGGTGATGTAACAGAAGTACCAGCAGATCTTTTCTTTCAAATAGTGACGTATATCCAAGTGAAACGGATAATCGAAAAAGAATAAAATGTAAAGCACTTGGTTCTAGTTATCAGTTGTTGATAGGATGGAAGTCAAGTCAAGTCAAGTCTGCTTTATTGTCAATTCTTCCACATGTACAGCACATACACACAGAGAATTGAAATTGCGTTACTCTCAGACCCTTGGTGCATACAGATAACATAAATACAGATAGGTACAGATTAAATACAAAATACAAAATACAACTATACAAATATACAAATAAGGTAAAATGTAAAAAAAAATATATATAAAGCACAAGGCATATGGCAGATAGAGATCTGAATGTGAGTTTGCAGCTGATTGTAATAAAGGGGCTGATTTTATGTGGATGAAATGATTGGAGAAGTCCAGCAGTATACGTCCCCAATATAAAATAATTGTTAACTGAAATAAAATAAAGTATTAAAAATTTACTTATTTTAGCTAGTTGCCAAAGCAATAACATTACATTTAGTTTAACTTGTTGCACTAAAACTGAAATAGTAATAAAATCATATAGATGTATAAAAAAAATTACAAAAACAAAATTACTAAAATTTTAACTAAAAAAGGAAATACAAAAATAAAAACTAATTTAAAATATTAAAAAACAAAAAATAGATATATGATAAATATAGGCCTTTCTCAATGATGCTAAAATAACACTGCCCCTGAGTGAGTTAAAGAAACAGGATTCAGGCTGGGAAATTGTCCCTGGCCCCATAGTTTAATATTGGGAACAAGGGGACCCACCCTCCCTTATACATGTTGTCTCAGGCCCTGGGAATTTTGTCTAGCCTATCTATCTACTTATCCAATGACACAATATGGTAGGCCTATGGAAACCCTATGGAAAATTGTTTATAAATAAGTAGGAACCCTGACTGGGTTACTTGTATATAAAACTGGTGGGCCCCTGGATCCTACGTTTTACATGACGTGACGTGTGGCCAAGTATGGTGACCCATACTCGGAATTAGTGCTCTGCATTTACCCATCCAAAGTGCACACACACACAGCAGTGAACACACACACCATGAACACACACCCGGAGCAGTGGGCAGCCATTTATGCTGCGGCGCCCGGGGAGCAGTTGGGGGTTCGGTGCCTTGCTCAAGGGCACCTCAGTCGTGGTATTGAAGGTGGGAGAGAGTGCTGTACATTCACTCCCCTCACCTACAATCCCTGCCGGTACGAGACTCAAACCCACAACCTTTGGGTTATGAGTCCGACTCTCTAACCATTAGGCCACAACTTCCCTACACCACAAGCTATAGACTAGCCAAAAAATATCTAACACATATTTGTAATTAAGTGTACAAGATCATTCAGATCATAAATATAAACTGCATAACGTGTATAATATTCTACATAATTAGTGCACAAAAACGTGCCCATATCACGTTAACATCGCCATTCAATACTCGCGCTCGCTCCCGGCTACAGAGCCAGCCCGGAGCTCGTGCACTGTGAATCACGTCTTACGTCAGAGTCACACTTGCAGCGCGCGTGAGAGTACGGTAGCAGCTCGCGCTCTGTGGGGTCGAGAGGCTGTTTGTTTGTAGGCGCGGGCCAAACGCTGAACGCACGCTTTTCCAACACATCAGCTCAAAGCAGAGGAAGACCACCCGCCTGCTTTAGCGTTATGAGCAAACAAACTACCTGTTTTAGCACTTTGATATCGTAGGCGTTTATGTAGAAGCTCAAGTGAAACGCTGTGAGCAAGGTGCGGATGAAGAGGATGCTGGAAAGAGCGACGGAACATCACAAACATCATGATGGAGTCTCACTTCAGTACAGCATCACTGCTGTTCCGCAGCTTTAGCGCTTTAAATCTCACGAAAGGATATTTATAATGCTGGATATCGACCCTTAAAAAAGGAATATACGAGTATCTGTTTTCACACTGTTTACCAACCCGTTCATTTCTTTGTGTTGTTAGTAAACTGTTTTAATCAATGCTCTGGTTGCTTTCTAGCAGTTTAACTAAACAGTTACAGTGTGTAGTATATGATGTAGGCCTAGTGTATAGAATGAGTCGGCATAGTAATCAAGGCGTGAGCTGTTTTAAATAAGAGTTAGAAGTTGACCGTGAACTCTTGAGCTTTGACATTGACATCTACATCATGGATAGACGCGGCTGATTTTCTTCGAACAGGTGAGTCACATATAACGTTAACGCTAATCTAATGTTTTTGTGTCCACGTACAGAGATGGTATTCCCGTAAGGGGATCGATTCTGATTCCGTTTCATAGTCTTTATCGGTTCATTAACGATTCATTTAAGACTTTTGAGGAAGAACTATCTGGGGAAAAAATGCAGTTCGTATCGCATTTACTGCTGTCAGCAATAACCAAATTTAGCAGACCATATTAAGTAAGTGTTAATTAAACGTTTGATTCATTCATTTAAAATGCCATTGATCAGTGAGAGAGTCAGTGATTCCTCTGAGTTCTGACTGATTGACTTATTATTGTGACTAAAAAGTGGAACTTTGAGGTTTTTGCTTTGCTTATGGTGTTTGTTCAGAAATCAGAGTATATTTATCATGTTTTTGATTTGCTAAAAGAACAAAGTGTAATTACCCAAATTATTATACAAAGCATACTATCAGTACAATTCATTATACTACAACAAAACATCACAAAATGATCAGTTAAATAAAAAGTGTGGATATCGGCACAAGGTATTGCCAAACTGATTATCTGTTTTTATAGAATAGCAGTATTAGGAAACATCAACATAGTTTAGGATGGTGTTCTGTCTACATCTGCGAAATAATTAATCATAATTAGTTATGGTTAATTATTCATATTTCCCCATGAGTTAAATTCGCTACAAAAGCATGCTAGTGGAACCGAAAGACATCCAATATTATTATTTTTTTAAATATTAGAACCAGATCTTGGTTCCCAGCTCTCACATAAAACTCTATTTACAGATAGATCTGACTGGTTGGAACATTTTTGTTCAAATACTATGTTTTAAATGCAGAATGTAAGAACTAAAGGGTCATATCTGCTGTTGTTATGCATATTTCTTTGCGTTCACGGGGTGTGGTCGAAATTGTATTATGCATGTCTTTGTACATAAATGTGAAATGTCCATAATGTTTATGTAATTGAACAACCTCAGTTTGTATGGTTTTCCAAATTTACTCAGCTCAGTTCAGATGTTGTTCATGCTAAAGTTGAACTGCACTGCTATTTTGAGAACAGAGATGACCTTTGCCCCCTAGACTACAACCGCTTTTTCTACCGGTGTCCATCCAAGCAGCAGACAGAACAGAGATAACATTTTACGCAACACAGCCGTTAGGATAGTGTGACTATATGGATTTTTACATATAGTTATTCATTGGACCATATCAAATATGTGTATTTAGAACAACTTACGTAATTCAAAAATGCACTGAGTTATGTAGTACATCACAAATGCGTGTGCATTCATGTTAACTGAACAGTGCATTTAATGCAACTGTCTGGAATGGATCTGATATTTTAAGGGAAAATTGATGGTGGATCCTAGGTTTTAGAGCATCTTCACTTCTTGAAAGACAAACTTGTACATTTTGCTTTCATTTTCTAGAAGCGTGTCATTTGTAGAATGCTAAATGCTCTTAATTGATTCCAACGAGCACATGTGACCCTGTCACCTGTGTATATCTGGTCCATGTGATGAAATCCAAAGGCCATCAAGGGAAAAAGGGGGAGGCCTAGATAGACTTTGATGTCTGACTTAATAACTTCCGCTTTGGTCTTGTCTTTCAGTAACCAGCCCTGGAAATAACCAGAGATTATAGTAATGCATTCAAAAGTTTTTTTTTTCAAAACCTTAAATACATACCTCTTAGGTTAAGCCTTTATTAAAGTTATTTACTGTATATTTCAATGCATGCTAGCACAAGGTCGGATTCTCATACACTATATCTAGAAAGAATACAGTGATTATGGCTTAATTTACACATTTGGATCAAGACTGAATCATGTTAGTAAAGAACATTTATCTGTCATCTTGTCATTTGGCACCAGGGTGGGGACACACCATCCACTACACTTGTTATTCTTTCTGTTTATGAAGATTGCATAGCTGTCAGTCAGTGCTGATGTTAATGGCCATGAACTGTCAGAGATGCAGACGAGACTGTGTTAAGCCAAAAACATCAACACACCCCCCTCCCCAAAACTAAAAGTCCTCACTTAGCACTTGTGTTGACAGACTATGTGTGTCCTTGACAGGTGCAAGGATCTCTTGTTTATTGGTTTGGTTTACATGGGTGTTGAATGTTCCAGCAGATGTCAGGCATGTGTATGTGTCTGTTCACCATTTGAATGCCTCGATCAAACTATAACCTGATAAAATTCTTCCTGTAGCTGCTTTGTCCTCATGACTGGTTTAGCGTCAAATATCTCTGAGGGGTGTTAATTAACAGCAGTGGCTGTTAGGTGATCATCCTGAGGCCTGTCATTTCGTTACAGTGAGTCTAATGTGGTATAATGTGAAGTATCCAGTAGGGCTGCACGATAAATCGAAATGGAATCGAGATCGCGATTCGACAGAAGCTGCGATTGTTATATGTATCTTTCAGTGAAGCACGGTTCTGTGATCAGCAGTAAATCTCCATCCAAAGGCCAGAGGGCGCTCTCGCGCTGAAACTCCAAATACGCCTCGCAGAAGAAACCCAGAAAATGCCTATCGCTGCAGCTGAATAAACAGAAGATTCAACTGCTTTCATTGATTCAACGTGACTAATAAACACACGACTACGGCAATATACGGTTTATCGGAGTTCTTTATTTTAATGAAAATTATAATATATTTATAATGCAATGCCTTTGTCACTTCTTAAATACTATGAAATATGTTGCATGCCTTATTCTGTGTAAGAAGCCACATCTCACAGAAGGATTTATTTCAAACACTCGACTGATGTTAAGTGAGTTTGGAGTAAAAATATGTTATTAAATGTGGTATTTTCACATGCTTTCAGATGGAGCAGCATTTACTTCACAGAGCCGTAGTTCACTGAGAAGCTATGCAAACAGCTGTCATTATCACAAACGATTTCTTCGATTTCATTAATTTTGCGAAATTTTTATTTTTTATTTTATTTTTTTCGTAACTTGTCAGTGAACTACGGCTATGTGTAGTAAATTCTGCTCCATCTGAAAGCACGTGATGATGATTTCCTGCTGATTACAGAACCGGCATTTCTATCAAAATGCACATGACAGTCGCATCCGATTAATCGTGCAGCCCTAGTATCCAGGCAGATAAATGTCTGTCCTCAGCGCCAGACAGCTATTCGGTGATAACTTTTAGTTGTTGAGTTCTGAATGTGTAACTGTACACTTACGTCATTGATATGGGATGCACGGATATTAAAATTCGTACCTGCTAAGCTGATAATTATTTACATGCTATGGCCTATAACTCATAGATGGCAACTTTACAACAAAAACGTTTTTTAATTTTGAAAGTCAAAATTTCGACTTTATACATACTGTACATCACAGCATTATGATGTACAGTATGAAAAATGGATATTCATTTTGAGACTTTAATTTTGAAGGTTAGATGTAATAAGAGTTATTAACCAAATTAGCATATTAGAATAACTTCTGAAGGAACATGTGACACTGAAGCCTGGAGTAATGATGCTGAAAATTCATTCAAAGTTTTGGTAGTGGCTGTTATGACCGCAGTTTTGCCACCCAGAAACTCATTGCTCACGTTGTATTGTAGACAATATCAGCTCTCTTCTGTGTATCAGTGTGTGGCCTTCCTGTGAGGCTGATACATATTTTTCAAAGACTTTTTTGATTGTTTTGGGTGCCTGGAGTGTAAGATCATCCTTGTTCATGTTCTGTCTTTCTGACCCTCATATTGTGTGTGTATTTTTGTGTTTGTATATATTTTTGCTGATGTGTTCAGCTGTGTAAACACATGCGTCTCTCTGCAGTACATCTGTAGCACACACACTTCTCCGAATGAACAAGACTACATCTCTATGTACAAACATCATCCTAAAGATCTTCTAAAGGCCAGATGCCATTTTATGATTATATTCACAATATAATAATCTGATAAGTGAGAACTTCACTTAATTCTTATTGACATTAACTGGCATTAGACTAATTACAGAGTTCCCGTATAAAACCGAAACGAACCTGTGATGATTCAGCTTGTTTGAATTTACTGTCGGTATTTGCTGGTGTGACATCATGGTTGGAGATACATTCAAATGTAATTGATGGAGCCAAAGGCAACATAGACAGGAAGTCACAGTACCTCTGAACATAGTCATTGCTATCACAATCTAAAGTATTAGAAATGCTTATTTTGTTGAAATGTTAATGTTTTATTTTATTCCGATGCTTTAAAACAGATGTAGACCTGGATTTGTGTGTTGAGACAGTAAAAGTGACAGAAAGCTCTCTAAGGTTTTAAGCAAGGTGCTTAAAGTGTCAAAGTGAGAGCTAGCAGGATAGCAGCTAATCGCAGCAGCTTTATGTGACTGACTCTCTGTGGATGTGTGTTTGTTTAAAAAAAAAATCTGTTTCTATTGGGTTTTGTAGTTGTGGATGTGTAGTAATGTTTATTTAGGCTCTCTGTGATACAATAACTACATCAGCGTAGCATCTGTTCTTCTGTTTAGTCAAGGGTGACATTCAAATGGACTGTTTGCATATTAGGTTTGGCCTGTCTGGAGTCCACATGAAGCAAACTGGGAAAGAAGAGAAATTACTATTGTTTGAAAAAATATGGTTTACTCCCTAATCCTAAAACACTGTCTTAAATGATTTATTTGATCATAATCTCAATAATACTGTTAAATTCTTCGTTGACTATTGTCCTGCTACAGTTTAATCTCACAGTCGCAAATGATCACAAACTCATGAATTCATTGGAAATCACAAAATTTATAATCATTGTCATTATGGATATCATATTTTGTGTGAATTATATAGCATAGTTGTTTTGTGAAGAGCTGAGTCATTTAACATGGCCGCCGTGAGTAATACATCTCTTTGTCATTGTGTTTTATTTAAGCAGCTCCTTGTCCTTATGGACCAAGTCATGGGGAATAACGCATAGAACAACACTGAGTGGCTTGGAAAGAATGAGAAACCTGCCGAGTCATCTGACTGAAAACTCTTTATTTTGTTGCTCTCAACAGAAAGGGCATTTTGCATTAACGTAAGTGGATTAGGTTTGCTAGGCTGAAAGATGAGATTGAGAAACAATAAAGGGTGGTTCAGTTCAGATTTGTTCCATGAGAGGTTGTAGATCTATTTTCAGTCTCTTATGCTCCTCTTAATCTTTTATGTGCGTTACAGTGCAGTATTTATGCTGTAGGTTCATGCTGATCAAGTGACTTTACTAAGCAGGATAAGGTTTTGCTGTTGAAAGTTTTCTTTGCTGGAAATCACACTTAATCACAGTGTGCTCGTTGTAATGGCCCACGCTACTGTGATTTTCAAGGATCAGCTGTCTGATTCTTTTCTTTGTTGTGTTTAATGAGAAGGGTGAGACTAGGGTGCATTATACGCTGACTTTTTTTTTTCATTTATCCAATTAAAAAAATGTACATCTATATTTTTTAACTTGAGCTAATGAAAAATAAATAACTTGCCCTAAACAATATTTTCTATGTCTATGAAAACTATTTTATAAAACCTAGCACAAAGTATATTTTTCTTGT
Source organism: Sinocyclocheilus grahami (assembly GCF_001515645.1). Lineage (NCBI taxonomy): Eukaryota > Metazoa > Chordata > Actinopteri > Cypriniformes > Cyprinidae > Sinocyclocheilus > Sinocyclocheilus grahami. The sequence continues at coordinate 2,442,732 of NW_015505183.1, forward strand.
TGAAGAAAGTCAATTAATTTAAATTCAATTTTTGATCCAAACAAAAAAAATATAGATTTAATCGAAACACAAATTCTCGTTTAAGAAATTTATTTTTATAGTTTTCATAGACATAGAAAATATTGTTTAGGGCAAGTTATTTATTTTTCATTGGCTCAAGTTAAAAAATATAGATGTGAAATCCTTTCCCTAAATTTTTTTAATTGGATGAATGACACATTTTTTTTCAGTGTAATTGCCAAGTTAAATTTATATCAGTTGTTTTATTTTTCCAATTTGTTAAACTAGAAAATTAAGAAAAAAGCAAACAAATAAAGGAACATTCATGCAATTTTCTGTTTTATTTTAATTAAATTCCAAATGTTCATTTAAAAACACAACAAAACATGAATTTTTTTAATCTTAAAACATGAAAAAACTAGTTTAACAAGCTAACATAAAACTGTTTATCTCAGAATCACAAAAAACGGCATCAAAACGATATGGTTTTATTCCACTCTGAGTTCACAATATTGGCAGTTCTGAATTTTAGGTGCTAACTCACCTTTTCCGAGGTTGAGCATTACCTGCTGAATAAAATATAAAGTGCTTTTCATACACTTAGTCCAGGTGCAGAGCATAAATCAGTCTGAAATAATGGACATAGAAGGCCTGAGATCGGTCGGTTCATCTGTTACAAAGTTTTCTTCCAAGATGATTCCCACTCAGATGGGTTAGATGTGGACTTGCTTGATCAATGCTGAGGATTCTTACTGGAGTCTGTCTTGTCAGCTGCATCCTAACAGAGGAAGAAACAAATCGATAAAGACATTATCAAGTTCTGATCTGATACTATGAGGTCAGATTTGGTGGGTAAATGCATGTTGGATGAAGGTTATTTGTTGAAAGTTTTGAGCAGCTTTGTTTTTGGCAAACTCAGACTTGCGTATCTACCTTTAAAATGGTTCTTTTTTTAAAGCAGTTCCTCAAGTTTAATAAGTGGTTACCCTGGCCAGTATAGTCACAATTAGCTTAAGTGTCATTTGATGTACCATGATGCAAATGGCTTATGATCACTTTCAATCCATTGTCTATATGTAGGAGTGTTAGCATTAATAACCCTAGGCAACATCAAATGTGGTCTGTTTTTGTCTCTCGTTAGCTGCCTGTGCAAAATTGATTTATTTGAAGAGCATTGCTGAGGGCTGCTGTAACTAGCATCACTACGTTCTCTAATTAAAAGAGTCTGGCTAAATAGTTGCTAGGGCACATTAGGCTAGCAGATGCGAGGCTCAAGTCCAAATAAAATGGCTAATCATTTTTATAATTAAATAATGCTAATAAACTAGTGTAGTCAAAAGACCCGGTACTTCGGTACCAAGTCGGTACAAAAAAATTTACCAAACTAACAAAACGCATTAAAGGCACCCAGATCAAATGAAAGAGTTCAAGCAGGTAAGTTTCATTAACATTTTTTATATTTAGATCGGTGTTTCCCATACATTGATTTATTTGTGGTGGCCCGCCACAATATCAAAACTGACCGCCACAAATAGATTTTCATGAGTACTGCACGTGTCAAAGTCGAATCCCGGTGCGGGTGTTTTTATATCACTGTATTTCTGAAGGAAACCGACTGTCTTCAGAAAATGATGTATGTCATTTTCATTTCATCTTGCCTGTAATGCCTGAGCAGCGTTTGTGAGCTGAGCGCTGCTTTGTGTACAGCTGTTACTGGGGAAAACTTGATCTCTCCCACTTTACAAGCGCCTCTTGTTGGCTGAGAATGAATTTACATATATATGCCGCAACAAATAGAGTGCAAGTCTGGGGGAAACACCGCTTCGGTTATGAATATTATTCTATATTTTAATTTGAATGTCAGATTGAAACGAACGCTGTTATTAGAGTAGTTAATCGTCAACATAAGCGCGGCTAACGCTAATATAATGAGCATTATAAAAAGAAGTATCTTTATTAACTATTTAATGCTCCTATAACTTTTATTAGGGTAAAAAAACAGGAGGACATGATGATATTTACTATTTTTACACACCAGAGGCTTTTAAATGAATAGTGAATCTAAAATATGCATGTTAGAGAATGTACAAATGGTTAACATTGTTTGTGTCATATCAGCCAGAAAAGCAGTTCTGGGCTTTATATTTTATTTTATGTTAGAGAATGTACAAATGGTTAACATTGTTTGTGTCATATCAGCCAGAAAAGCAGTTCTGGGCTTTATATATATATTTTTTTTTTTTTAGCTAACTTAGTTGTTATTCTTGGCTGAATAACTCTAGGTTTTCAAAAGCCCTTTAAAATTAAATATGTCCACAGTTTGGATTAAATGAATAGTCACATTTTTTAATTGGCATGTTTTTGTGTTTTGCTTTGGTCCCGAAATTGGTACCGAGAACCGTGGATTTTCACTGGTATTGGTACCGAATACTGAAATTTTGGTACCATGACAACACTATAATAAACAAACAAATCTTTACTGTATGGAGCAATACCATATTACACATAATTTAGGTCAGTCAGCATTACGCTCCGAATTCTTTGTTCTCTAGGGTTGCATGATATATCGAAATATCGCAAATGTAAATATCGCAATATGCATATCGCAAGGGTGTGCGATATCTGAATAATTTTAATAATAGGCTACTTAAATCAAAACGTTGCAAAAGGTCAAAGTTTTAGTTCGACGCATATAGCAGAGAATTGCTTGATGTTAAAAAGTTAAGTGCAATAAGTTGCAGAAAACAACTTTGCCGTCTCGTCTTGTTGTCTGACTCACACCTGAAGCTCGTGCACAAGGTGCATCTCGCACAGCGTCTCTTCAGTTCTGCCGCACATGCGCAAAGCGCGCGCACACAGAGAGACGCGTTTCAGACAGAGTTGATTCGTCTTTCGCATCTCCTCATGTTTGAACAGACACATACACACAGAATTATGTCAATAGTACCCGTCTCGATGATCATTCTCATAAACGCAGTCAGTTATGTTTTAAATAAATGTAAACCGCTGAGAAAAAAATCTTTATACTGGACCCGTGCAGTCGGATTTAAAGGGACAGCAGCCTATAAATACCTGCTGCTGAATATGTCACTAATGTTAACAAAACAACAAAACAGCTATAACAAAGATTAATCTAAATTTAATTCATACAGTGAACACTATGCAGTGTTATTTTACACTTAATTGTTAAATTTCTGTATCTTGATACTACTGTTTGTAAATTGTGTATTTAAAAAAAATTTTTTTTAACTGACTGTTCACTTGCTTTTAATCATGTTTGAACTTTCTCAGACTATAATTTTATAGACTATAGCTGCTGTGGTATATGAAGAAGTACTTAAAGTGTATGAAAAGCAAAGTTACAATGATATAAAATTAGTGTCATTAATTTTTTTTGTTTGTGTGTTCCCACTGATGTTAAAATGACATTTTCTGATTTGTGAAATTACTTTTTATGTAATGCTAAAACACTGCTGGTCACTTTCAGAAGTTGTAGTGATTCTTTCTTTTCCAAGAAATTATATAATTTTCATTTTTAAATATTTTAAATTATAATTGAAATTGATTTTACACACTTTAAGCAATATCGTATCGCATATCGAATATCGCATTTTTTTTTTAATATTGCATTTTTCTTCAATATCGCACAGCCCTATTGTCCTTATAATCTTATAATAATCTCATAATAATCAAATGTAATAACTTGCTCTTTTTCTGAAACATCTTTCTTTCTCTGTTAATGTCACTTTACAGAATGTCTTGACTGTTTGATAATGTTAACCAAATGCCAAATGTTCGTATTTATGCATTATTTTAGCAAACTCAAATTAGGTCTGGATACATTTCTGAACCTGAACAGGAAATTGTGGCGGGACATTGCTCTAATAGTTTTAGTTCATCACAGCCGTGAACCATGATTTTCTACTTTCCATTGCTAGCCAGAAGTAGGTGAGGGGATGTTCTCATTCTGGAGAGCCAGCCCTATATGCACACCTTGGCAATAGAATCGCCATTGGCTAGTAAATGTTTTTTTAAACTCTTGCTCTCTCTCTCTTTTCTTGTGTGTGTGAGAAACAGTGCTCTCAGCAAAGCGACAGGAAGTCGTGCACCACAGATCGCTTGATGGAGAGTGAAACTCTGAAGTGCTCAGTCAGAGTGTTCGGCGAGTGAAAATATGTCTTTGCTAAACTTTTACTTGGCCTCCAACTCACACACTGGCAAGTAAAATCTAAGAATTTATTAGCCAGTGGCTAATGCTGGACATCATTTAGTCGCTCAGAGTGAAGATTTTAGTCGCATATGCAAATGATTTACTTGGATTGTGGAGGGTTGAGAGCATTTTATTGGACAATGATTTTTTTTGAGTGCAGGATGTGTCATCTATGTCTTTTTTCTGAAAGAGAAACTTTTATTTAAATTGCATATATGTAAAATTTAATTTTGTTAACTTTTAGGAGTACATTAGCATATTGATGGCCTCAAAGCTAACATACATGAACTTAAAGGGATTGGAATCGGACGAGTTTCCTTGTGATCGGCCCGGATCGGTGATCGGTCGGTCAGTCTCACTTCTTTCCGATTTTGAGCCGATCCGTTTTGTTACCAGCGGCACAGGCAATAACGTCAGCCGCGCATTCTCACTCTCATCTCTCCGACGACCCCTTCTCTCTCACACAAGTCTCATTTGCTCCGGTTAAATAGTGCTTGCATTGCACATTATAGTCATTCCCCCAGGTTTCGCGCTTATACCAAACGTGTGCGTACCAGTGGAGCGCACAATCCGCGCTCAGTCTCAAACAGCTTGTGAGCCACAAATAAATGCTTAAAGGGACCGCAGTCCAATATTCCTGGTGCTGTCTGTCATGTTAATCAAAGAACAAAAGACAATTAATCTGTATTTAATTTTTACAATGAAGACTACAGAAATTAAAGTAATCAAATCTAAAATAACATTGGATGTTTTATTTGACATTTTATTACTTTAACTTCTGTAGTATTTCTTACCTGAATAAAAACTTACTTAACCTGAAAAACTTAGTTTCATAGCTCTCTTTATTCTGTTGCATTTATTTGTGCTGTTGTTTGCCATTTTTTTTATTTGTTCTTATTTTATTACTAACTTTTTCTTGTGTTTTTTCATGCAAAGAAAACTTTGCGTTGAAGAAAAGTAGATTTTTGTTTGTATATGCTGTCAATTATAGTTCTTAGAAAGAAAATCGGAATCGGCAAAAATCGGTATCGGCAGATCACACTTAAATGAGAAATCGGAATCGGTCAAGAAAATTGCAATCGGTGCATCTCTTAACAAAAACCCAATTTTATTTCATTGGGTCTTTAATGTCTGTGGACCGTGTGTTGATGTCACTATTTTCATTTTTTGTGGTAGAAATTTATTTTATATTCGCATTTGTTTTGTAAAGGTGAGATGGATGGTGGTTTTCTTAATTAGTTTAATGTCTTATTAAAACTAATGAGAAAAAGTTTTTTTTTTGTTTACTAGTGCAAATTTTGAAATGAAACAGTCTTCTTTTGTAGATCACTATGGCTTGCAGAATAAATGCAAGCGTGCCAAAATTTGAGACATTCCGTTCGACATCAAAATATAAGACATGCAATTTGGTTTTGGATCTTTACTTTGGTCCTGTCTTCTGCCTTCATTTTGCAACAATAAAATATTAACTGGCTCTGAGAGCCCATTGCTCTCCTCCAGACATATAACTGTGCATTTGTCTGGGTCTGGAATGAACGCTCCGTGCGTAGGAGAAAATTGGCTTTAGTCTGTTTTGCCGTTCCAGTCACCCGATAGATAGAAATAATGTTCAGAAATATCAAATAGAGGGCACACTTGACCACAGACTGTTATCTGTGTTAAGGTGGACTGTAATGCATTTAGTCCAGCCCTCAAGCAGATCTGCCTTATCTCAATAAGCTGCTCTCTGTAACAAATCCCTACCTGTGCACACCTGAGGCCAGCTCAGCTGAAGACAGAAACGAACCAATGTCAAACACCAGCTTACATCATACCATGCGCATGTCCTCTCTATCAGTAAGGGCAAGTGGATTCACTACCAATCAGAAGTTAGACAAAGTTGGCCGTGTCTAATTGATTTTTGTGTCAGGCCATCACATGATGTGCACACATTGTTTGCCGTCTAGCCAGCTGTGATATATCAGAAAAGTAGTAAGCTTGGTAAAAGGCATTATTCTGTTCTTCCTACTCTTAACTTTTTTAGCTTTGCCCCAATAAATGCACAAACAAGCCAGTGTGTAAGTTTGGACTGTACAAACAATGTCCTCTTCTTGTTTTTGCTCTCATTTCACTCTTTGCGATTTTGCTGCCTTGGTGGATGCTGCTGTGCTATGTCATTAGTGGTTCACAGCAACAACAATTGTGATTAATGGCAGTAGTTTATCTGAAGACACTAGAGTTGATTTACAATCACATTTAGACATCAAATTTTGCTGTGTTTGGTCTGTAGTGGATCGCTTTTTTCCCTTATTCTAGTAACCCATAAAACTGAAGTGGATGTCTCTCAGAGTCAGAAAGAAGTTTGCTGATGTGCGAGTATATATGTGTGGGTGAGTTTGTGTGTGTATCGAGATGCAGGTATCCTCACTGTCTTTTTCAAGGACTATTTTGGTGACTTATTTGCTGTAGTTGACAGTTTTGTGTAGGAAGGAGCCAGCTGACAGATGGTCTGAGCTGCAACCCCATCTATGACATCATCTGACCCTAGGTTTCAGTGATTACCCTCTTTTGCCCTCTAAAAGTGTGTTGTATGTTTATGCAGATTTATGCAGTGGTTTATTTAGTACAGTAGCTGAGACTTTTCAAAAGATTCTTCAGTTCAGTGTTTCCCCTGCCATTATATTAGAAAGGCGGCCCGCCCCCCCAACGGCACCCCCCACCCCCCTTGAAGGTCAAGTTAATTTTATTTAATTATATTTTCTCTATAGCGCCAGATCACAACAGAAGTCATTTAAAGTTACCTTTCCGATAGAGCAGGTCTATACCTTGTTCTTTTATTAAACAAACTAAATGGCCTTATGTTATTTATCTTATTTCTGTCTCTACGTTATGGTTGCACTCTCTGTATAACGCCCCGATGCGCGCACGCACACGCTCTCTCTCACACACACACACACACACACACACACACACACGTGCGCGCACACACAAGTGAGCACACTCCCACTAGTATTTGTAAATATTAAGCAGCAAAACGATTATTTAAATATTAATTATTTGTGTCTCTGTGTTAATGAATGGCGCAGACATGTGGTTTTGTTTACCACTTACTACTGAAATGTGCATGACGCTTCAGTGATTTTAGCATCTTCCATCTCACTAAATGAGGACATAAATACATGAACAACATCTCCCGAACTGCTCTGAGAGTCACTTCATGAGCATTTGACCCTTTCATTTGAGTAAAACTATCCTCATATCATATACACACAGAAATGTAAAGGTATTCACGGCAACCCGTCAAAATAAAAGTTAGGTTTAACTTGAAGGCATTGCGGCAGAAATATATTACTATTGTTCAGTAGAATGTACATAATAGGCTGCTGCTGCTACTACTACTAAAATTATTAAAACCTTATTTTTAAGGAATAATCATACAATATTTCTTCAGTGTTTTAATTGTAATATTTTCCAACAAATAAAATGTCTTTAATTTTCATTACATAAAAGATAGATTAAATTAATATTATATGCCTTAAAAATATAAATACACAACACAAAATTTCTGAGCAAAAATTCATAAGGCTATTGTAAGAATAAACGAAACTTGTTTGTATGCTTTCAAATAATTAGACATGCTAAATCAGAATTTGGTAACAATAAAACATAAGGTTGGAAAAAATTAAAAATTTCATAGGGCCCTAAACATGTAATTTTTGTTAAACTTTTAATAAATTGATGTTAAATTTGTTAAAGTTTCATGATTTTAATTAATTAGACATGCTTTTTGATTCATAAAATGTATTAAAAAAATTGTCAAAAGCCGTAAACCTAGGGGAAACACTGGAGTTCAATGCCTTCAACCAAAACAACCAGCTCTGAAATGATTCGCATTGCAAAATTCATTCTAAAGCAAGAAAGTGTTTAAAAATGGGAAATAAAGATAAGTACTAGACCGTATGAAGCATTGTGAATGATACTATCAAATAAGAAACAACTGAACGCTATTCACATTGAAATTATTGTCTAAATTAGTTTAGACATACTGCACCTTTCAAAGGTTTGGGGCCAGTAAGATTTGAACATTTTTGAACAAAGTCTCTTATGCTCATTAACGCAGCATTTATTGGATTAAAAAATACAGTAAACGCAGTGATATTGTTAAATATTACAAATATTACTACATTATTATTATTATTACAAATATTATGTCATTTATTCTTTTGATGGAAAAGCTGCTATTGCAGTCTTCAGGAGTTATTCCAGTCTTCAGTGTAAAATGATCCTTCAGAAAACATTCGATTAGGCTGATTTGGTATTTGCTATTATCAACGTTGAAAACAGTTGTGGAAACATTTGTGGAAACCATGCTACATTTTTTTCATGATTCTTTAAGAATAGAAAGTTCAAAAGAACAGCAATTATTTTTTTTTACTTTGGTGTAACACTTGATCAAATTGAAATATCCTTGCTGAATTAAAGTATTATTTATTTATTTATTTAAATTTAAGGAAACTAACTCAAACGGCAGTTCTCGTTTCCATGGTGACAGCGACACGAAGTGTAGTGTTTCACCGCGAACTTGGCAATTAAACAATTTTCGAAGCATGAAGTTAAATTAAAACTATTTATAGCTTCCACAGAAGCATATACCACCATTTAATAATCACTGAGCTCATGCTAGCTCTATCTTAAAAGGTTTATACAGTATATTAGTGCAAAATAATTTTCTGTGGATAGAATGAATGAAATTCACTAGATCAGAAAAAACAAGATCAGGTCATAGAATCTGTGTGTTTTGACAACTGAAAACGTGAAATGTAACGAAATGAAATGACAGTGCATGAGTGAATTTCATTTAAACATACAGTACATTTGTGTTGCAGTTGCTTAATAAAGTCAGCAGCCAGCTGCAAACAGTATTGTTTAATAAGGGTTCAATTGGTCCCAGCTTATAAGTCTGAAATAAATAATTTATTAATTATAAACTTATCACTAAACATACATTAAAACATCCTTTTTGTGTCTGCAATGACATCACATGCCATCTATGGCAAACACACATGCACCAGCACCATGAGGACTGTTGATCTTAAGATTCATGAGCTTCAGTCCTGCTCATCCCTTTAAACACATCATGTTTCCTCACCCTGATTTAGCTGTGCTGTCACGTGCTGTGTCACGTGCTTTATTTACTAAGTTACTAAGATGCCAGACTAGAAAACTAGGAGTCAGAGGTCCATGTTCTGTAAATGTGATCATTTAAATGACTTATGAGAAGCTGACCTTGTTTTCTGTTAATATACTGTATTTTTGTCTGTTGTTCTGTTTCCTACAAATACAATTTAGATGTAGTATGTAATGTACAGTCCAAGGGATTTTACATTTGCTCCTCATTTGTTTTATTTCTTAAATGCTTTTTTTCCAAATTGACTAGTTCATCCAAATTAATCCTGTGGTGTGACAAATGTTACAAATTAAATAAAGAATGTGATTAAGTAATCCGAGGACATAAAATCTTAATGCATAATTTTGAAATAATTATCAAATGCTGTTTGAGAGAGTTTAAGATTATACATCACTCCACAGGACAAATGGATTTCATGTCAACTACTCATAAATTGATTTTACAGTGCAGTATTTATTTTATATATATTCTTTTGTTAATGAGTATTTTGTGTTAAGTACAAGTTAGATGATTAATAATTTTCACTAAAAATGTGCTCTTCTCTGTTTGTGCCTCTCTCTCTTCAGGTGTCTCTTTTGTGTTCATGCATGACTCCACTGTTTGCTGATGGAACAGAAGGTCTTCAGTAAGTCCTACATGGTGTCCAGACTGCCAAAATTCGGTGCCCGTCCTGTCAATGGTACCCCCTCATCCCTTCCTAATGGTACAACCCAGACTGTACTCACGCAAGAGGGCAAGAATCCACCAGCTAGGCCAAATGGAGTGGTCAGAGCCTCCTCCTTCTCCATGAAATGGAGAAAGGATAGTGGTGGGCCGGTGGACCCTTCAAACCAAGTTGAGGGCACGATACCAGAAGAGAGGAAAGAAAATAACTCCCAACATTCTCCTGGAAGTAGGGAGTTAAAAAGCCCTTCTACTCCCGCAACCAAAGTACGCAGGTCTGCCTCCACATTGTCCACTGGAAGCCCTAAACCTGCACCCAAAACTCTTAAATCCATCCCGAGTCCTAAACCAAAGCCCAAATACTCTCAAATTATGACAGCCTCCAAAAGTCAGGACATATCCCAAAAAAGCTCAGGCTCCAAGCTAACTCAAAATGGGACTTCATCTCTGGGGTCTTCACTGGGCCAAGCAAGCTCTTCGGGGCTTCAGCGACCAAGGGCGAACTCTAACTCTACTCGAAGCACCTCTAGAGACCGTTTGTCCCAGTCCAACGACAGCCTCTCACAACAGTCGCTCGTGCCTGACTACATGGTGCGTTCTCAGAGCTTCACTCACTTCAAGCAACTGCCCTCGCCAACGTCCGCCGCACCCATGACGCGCTCCTTCTCTTTCAACAAGGCTGTGGAGCTAGCCAAACCGCTAACTAATACACAGTTTCGTCCTCCACGAACACTTGGACTCAAATCTCCTTTGAGCCTGAGCAAAGGCCGGTTAGTGCTCGGTTTAGGGGGCCTGGGATTTGAAAAGGGTATAACAGATAGACTACCTTCTGAGAATCCTTCTTCAGAGAGTTTAACACCTCCTAATTCCATAAAAAGGCCTCTTCTGCTTAACTCTGTGCTGACAAAAACCTCATTACAGGCCTACAGGCTAAATCGACCAATTCCTGCCAAACCGCAGTGCCCTCTAGTGGTTGGGAGGATCCCAGTGGAGTGTGACATTATAACCCCGCCTCTCACTCCTGAGTTGCTCCATTGTGCCACAAAGAACGTAAGTGTCTGACTATAATTTACAGTACCATGCATATTTTAATATTTTAAATTGCAGTCTGATATTTTGTGCAAAAGTTCAACAAATAGTTCCCTAATGATTTTCTTTCTTCTGTGGGACATGAGAGAAGGAGCGTTGTCAGATTTGTGAATGTCAGATTTGTCTTTTTACCAATATTCACAATTTTCTTATTTATTAATATTATAATTGAATAGGGAGACTTCATAGTGTATGCTTTTTATTGTTGTCTAATGATTTGTTGCTTATTATTGTGTCTCAAATCATTATGCCATATATGAAACATGTTTTATATTCAGTCAGTGTTCTTGTTCTGAATTTAATAATATTTGCATAGCTATTAGTAGCTCTACTGGAGCAAAAGGGTTATTTTGGTGCCACCACAGAGAAGTCAAACTATCGAAACATGACTGCATTGCATTAAATGGTTTCATTTCCATGTTGTATGTGTAAAAAGGCATCAGCTTCCATAGATTCCCCAGAGGAGCCTGTGACAGAGCCAGGGCTGGATGGGAACCTCCGCTACACTGGGGAGGGTATGGAGGACATGTCTCTCTCCTCTGCATCTTCTCTGGAGAGGAATGACACAAGTGAAGAGTTCCTAGATGACTTTGATAATCTAGGGGACCAGTCGGAGAATGGCATCCCTCTTAACAAAAATCCTGTGGCCACTTCCACCCAAATGCGCCTGCAGGGATTCTTAAATGAGACCATGGACTGGACTGGGATTGGTCTGGCAGGTATAGCTATACGTTATTCATCTAATTCTTGCGTTTATGTGACAAACAGTACAGTGTTGATAATATTATCCTATTGTGGCAAGCATGCAGAGTTTATGCTATGTTATACCATGTCTGTTCTCAGGTGGCAAGGCAGATTCAAGTGATCCGCTCCGTGGTCCGCCGCTCATGTCCCCTGACGTGGATCGTCACGCAACCTCCTCTTTGGAGCTCTCCCCCTCTAACAGCTCTGGAGGAACATACATGTGGGATGAGGAGGGCATGGAGCCGCTGGGACACAACACACACATACACCATTGTAGCAGTTATGAGTCAGACCTCAACAGCATTGTGAGTATACACACATCCTCCCAAAATGAGTAAAAAAGTACTGTGATGGAACTGTGGTGTAGTGATATCAAAACCTGGGATTTACATTTATGCATTCAGGATACATTTTTCTACAAGCTCTACCATGTCTGTTCTCAGGTGGCAAGGCAGATTCAAGTGATCCGCTCCGTGGTCCGCCGCTCATGTCCCCTGACGTGGATCGTCACGCAACCTCCTCTTTGGAGCTCTCCCCCTCTAACAGCTCTGGAGGAACATACATGTGGGATGAGGAGGGCATGGAGCCGCTGGGACACAACACACACATACACCATTGTAGCAGTTATGAGTCAGACCTCAACAGCATTGTGAGTATACACACATCCTCCCAAAATGAGTAAAAAAGTACTGTGATGGAACTGTGGTGTAGTGATATCAAAACCTGGGATTTACATTTACATTTATGCATTCAGCATACATTTTTCTACAAGCTCCAATGTACAGTAAGCGTTTAAATACATTTAATAAAATTAAGAATACATTATATAAAGAAATAGTAGTGAATAAAGATAACTAGTCATTTTTTAATAATAATTATAATAATAATAATAATAATATAATAATAATTATAATTATTATAATAATAATTTTTTAAATAATTTTTGTTGTTGCAGATAATAAGTTATTTTGTTTTTGCTTATAATAATAATAATAATAATAAAATAAGAATTATTGTTTGATATGATTGTTCTTGCTAATTTATTTATTTTTTATTATTTAAACAATATTTTAATACCATGTAAATAGTAATGCCATGTTTTTGGCTGTTAATAATAATAATAATAATAGTAATAATAACTTTACCTCTGTTACCAGCCCGATTTTAACCACATCTAAACTATTCTCACATTATAAAACTGTAATACAACAGTGTGACTGAATGTGGCTCTGCAAGTCTTGTAGAAGGCTGTTCTGTTCCATACTCTGTGGGTGTTTGTAATCTTTCCTCTGCTGTGCATTTCGATAACCCATCGCTTCTTTACTACTTGTTGTTGGTTAGTATGTGCACTTGTGTGTGTGACCGGATCTCTCCATCCCTATCCTGCTAATTATTTTTTTGCTAATTTGGGATTAGTCTCTGTGTCTCTTACTCGTGACTCTGCAGGAGTCTGACTCCGGGTCCCGCCGTTCTGAACAGAGGTCCTGTTCTATCTCTGCTGTTTCCAAAGCCCTTGATTGGGTGGGAATGCGGAACGGTGCCACTAAACATTCCAGCTTTTGATCCCAATGTAGCTAATATTTTTTTTGTTCTTATTCATGATGTCAGATTGGCTCAGTGGAGTGCAGAAAGAGGCTGGATTTGAAACAGTAATCAGATTTGAAATACCTGTTCTATCTCTGCTGTTTCCAAAGCCCTTGATTGGGTGGGAATGCGGAACGGTGCCACTAAACATTCCAGCTTTTGATCCCAATGTAGCTAATATTTTTTTTGTTCTTATTCATGATGTCAGATTGGCTCAGTGGAGTGCAGAAAGAGGCTGGATTTGAAACAGTAATCAGAGTAATACAGACTCCTGTAGCAGATACACAAATGCACTGACACGCTGACTTGACTCTGACTTCAGACATTATGTAATCGCAGCATATATACATTTCAGAGCAGCTGAGTCATTGTTATCATACTTGAGGATTGTTCCTCTGATGTAGTTGTATAGCGTGGAGGAGGAGTTCAGTTTACATAATGGACTGTGTTTCAGTTTGAGCTGGGCTTTAAGGGACATCTTGTGGTCTACTGTAGGTACTGCAAACATTTATTTTGCACGCGTTTCTTGTTTGTAATGCTTCTTAACACCAAACATGAAGTATTAAAGTTTGTTGCATAACTTTTTCTAGATCTTTATGAAGTGACTCTGCTAAATACACTGTTACGTGGAAATCAGTGGGAGTCACATGCATGGTAATTGAATGATTAATTTGATCTCCTGACAGCAGTGGATCTGCTTTAGATCCTTGCTCTGTGTCTATCTTTAGTTTAAGACTCCTCTGCTCTTACCGATACTGAAACAGAGGCTGGGGCCGGGCTTTATTTAGAGCTCATCTGCTCTTACCCTCAGCAGGTGATGTAATGGCAAACTTTATTTGCAGGTTGCAATGTATAAGCAGGAGGTCAAACTTAAATTTAGGTCTAAATACAGTTTAATGCTGTTTTGTGGAATTTAGTTATTTAATTTTTTCTATACCATATAAACTTTAAAAATGAATGAGACTCAATGTATTTTAAAATAATAAATGTTCTATTCCTAAATACGCTAAATTAAAAAACAAAACAAAACATATCAAACATATATAAACATATCAAATTGAATAACAAGGTTGCATTTTGCCTAAATTAAACTCTCACATTATAGGCTAGTTAGTGTTGTACCAAATGTTAGTTGGAAATATTGACATTAACTTATTGTTAAAATGTTCTCTTAATTAATTAATCAATAAAAATATCCAGTCTTTCTCTAAAAAGTTTTTCAAGGATTTTGGAGAACTGGGGGAGTATAGAAACAGCTCTATAATTTGTGAAATGGTGTTCATCCCCAGTTTTATATAATGGAATTACTTTTGAAATTTTCATTTTATTTGGAAATTTACCAGACTGAAAGGACAAGTTAAAGATAGTTAATGGAAGTTAATGGCTATACAATTTATTCAATAACTTATTTATTATAATCATATCAATGTTATTCCAATCCATGGAGGATTTGCTTTTACTCTTTCTTACAATGTCCATTATCTCCTCACTATCCACTGTTCTAAGAAAAATAGAGCTAGGATTTCTATTCTAAAAATAGAAACCCTTTCTGTTGTTTCTGGCTCATTTATCATTTTTATCAAGTCTAGACCCACATTTACATAGAATTTGTTACATTTACATTACATTTAGTCATTTAGCAGACACTTTTATCCAAAGTGACTTACAAATGAGGACAATAGAAGCAATCAAAATCTTCCATACTCTGTGGGGGTTTGTAATCTTTCCTCTGCGGTGCATTTAGATAACCCATCGCTTATTTACTACTTGTTGTTGGTTAGTATGTGCACTTGTGTGTGTGACCGGATCTCTCCATCCCTATCCTGCTAATTATTTTTTTGCTAATTTGGGATTAGTCTCTGTGTCTCTTACTCGTGACTCTGCAGGAGTCTGACTCCGGGTCCCGCCGTTCTGAACAGAGGTCCTGTTCTATCTCTGCTGTTTCCAAAGCCCTTGATTGGGTGGGAATGCGGAACGGTGCCACTAAACATTCCAGCTTTTGATCCCAATGTAGCTAATATTTTTTTTGTTCTTATTCATGATGTCAGATTGGCTCAGTGGAGTGCAGAAAGAGGCTGGATTTGATTGAAACAGTAATCAGAGTAATACAGACTCCTGTAGCAGATACACAAATGCACTGACACGCTGACTTGACTCTGACTTCAGACATTATGTAATCGCAGCATATATACATTTCAGAGCAGCTGAGTCATTGTTATCATACTTGAGGATTGTTCCTCTGATGTAGTTGTATAGCGTGGAGGAGGAGTTCAGTTTACATAATGGACTGTGTTTCAGTTTGAGCTGGGCTTTAAGTGACATCTTGTGGTCTACTGTAGGTACTGCAAACATTTATTTTGCACGCGTTTCTTGTTTGTAATGCTTCTTAACACCAAACATGAAGTGTTAAAGTTTGTTGCATAACTTTTCCTAGATCTTTATGAAGTGACTTTGCTAAACCTGTGTTACACTGTTACGTGGAAATCAGTGGGAGTCACATGCATGGTAATTGAATGATTAATTTGATCTCCTGACAGCAGTGGATCTGCTTTAGATCCTTGCTCTGTGTCTATCTTTAGTTTAAGACTCCTCTGCTCTTACCGATACTGAAACAGAGGCTGGGGCCGGGCTTTATTTAGAGCTCATCTGCTCTTACCCTCAGCAGGTGATGTAATGGCAAACTTTATTTGCAGGTTGCAATGTATAAGCAGGAGGTCAAACTTAAATTTAGGTCTAAATACAGTTTAATGCTGTTTTGTGGAATTTAGTTATTTAATTTTTTCTATACCATATAAACTTTAAAAATGAATGAGACTCAATGTATTTTAAAATAATAAATGTTCTATTCCTAAATACGCTAAATTAAAAAACAAAACAAAACATATCAAACATATATAAACATATCAAATTGAATAACAAGGTTGCATTTTGCCTAAATTAAACTCTCACATTATAGGCTAGTTAGTGTTGTACCAAATGTTAGTTGGAAATATTGACATTAACTTATTGTTAAAATGTTCTCTTAATTAATTAATCAATAAAAATATCCAGTCTTTCTCTAAAAAGTTTTTCAAGGATTTTGGAGAACTGGGGGAGTATAGAAACAGCTCTATAATTTGTGAAATGGTGTTCATCCCCAGTTTTATATAATGGAATTACTTTTGAAATTTTCATTTTATTTGGAAATTTACCAGACTGAAAGGACAAGTTAAAGATAGTTAATGGAAGTTAATGGCTATACAATTTATTCAATAACTTATTTATTATAATCATATCAATGTTATTCCAATCCATGGAGGATTTGCTTTTACTCTTTCTTACAATGTCCATTATCTCCTCACTATCCACTGTTCTAAGAAAAATAGAGCTAGGATTTCTATTCTAAAAATAGAAACCCTTTCTGTTGTTTCTGGCTCATTTATCATTTTTATCAAGTCTAGACCCACATTTACATAGAATTTGTTACATTTACATTACATTTAGTCATTTAGCAGACACTTTTATCCAAAGTGACTTACAAATGAGGACAATAGAAGCAATCAAAATCAACAAAAGAGCAAATATATGCAAGTGCTATAACAAGTCTCGGTTAGCTTAACGCCGTATACATAGCAAGGGCTTTTTGTTTTTGTTTTTTAAATTATATAGTAAATAAAAAGAAAACAGAATAAAAAAAGAATAGAGTAAGCTAGTGTTAGAGGCCTTTTTTTGCTTTTGTTAATTGCATAATCAATTAAATTTTTATTTTTATTTTTTTTGAAACCATTAACAACTTCTTCCTTATTATTTATTATATTGTCATTGCCAGTGTAATATTCCGGGTAACTTTTTATTAAAATTTTTATTTTTATACTATTTAGAATATTCCATAAACCTTTAATATTATTTTTATTATAATCTTTTTATTATAAACTAATAAGTAATTCCTTCTTACACATTCTGATAATATTAATTAATTTATTCTTATACTTTTTAAATTTATTTTCTGCTTCTGGGGTTTGATACTTAATAAATTGTCTATACAGTGTGTTTTTCTTTTTGTAGGCATTTAATAATCCTTAAGTAATCTATGGATTATTTATTTGCTTTTGTTTATTATTATTATATTGTATTACAGGACAGTTTTTGTCATACAGTGATGAAAAATCTTTAGGGATCCATTATATGCTTTATCAATATCATCTGCGTCATATAATATTTTCCAGTTTTGTTTCAATATTTCTTTCTTAAAAGCATTTGCTTTTTACAGTTCTTACTCTTTTATATTTGAAATAACTAATAACCTTAGGTTTCCTATACTTACAGTGATAGACAGTAAAAATAAGTTAATGGTCACTGATGCCATTATAAATAATTTTATTAAATGGAAAAATGTTATTAGTGTAATGAAGGCCATTTCAGTAGATGTACTGTATGATTTTAAATGTTGAATGCAGTTGAAAAAATCACGAGCTAGGGTGAGACATGCTGAAATTCCTATCTTAAGGTGGAGAATACAGGTGTTTGATTTGATTAAAACTAGTTTTCATGCTTGGCAATTTTTTATTTATTTTTGTCAGAAAATGTTTTTGTCTTTGTGAAATGCATTGATATCAAAACCCTTACTGTACTTGAGACCACAAGAGGGCAGCATGGATTCAAGAGGTACAAGATATGTTTCTTTCCTTACATTTTATACTTGTGTGTTTTGTATGTTTTATCCCTCTGTTGAAAGCACATCCCCTTTTGGGCTCGTTTAAGATTTGTTTATTTGTTCTAAATATAGTCTGTCTTACAGGCCAATTCGTTAGCTGCTTAATGATCTAGGTGCAGAAGCCTTTGTTTTTAACACAGTAAGTGATTCTGAGATATGCTTTTATCTGCTGCTGTTTCAGCATTAATTAGCTGAGATTTATAGAGCATTGTTTAAGCTTTATCATGTGCTAACATTACTAATACTTTAAACAGGATTTGTTTAATTTTTATAAATATTTAACGTCTGTAATCAGCTCTTAATTTATTAGGCTAACTGGTTTATTGACTCTTTCTTATTTTGCTTAATCTCTTTGAGACCTGCGATTCCCAATGGCTTTTGAGAGCATTTTCATGCACACAACCACCACACGCTCTCAGAGCCTGTTTTTTTGTGTGCGAGTGCTTGTCAGAGCTCTGTGTGGCACTACCAGTATGTGAAATCGAATCTAATGCACATATTCAGGGTGACAGGAACACAAACTGAAAGATGAAAAGCTGTTTATTCTCAGGCAGTGATGAAGCGTAGACTTCCCCCCCCCCCATTTTTTCCTATTCTAAGGTGGCGGTGGTGTTTTGAATACATGACAATAATATACTTGAGACACATCTGTTATGATTTAGTCTTTACTGATATAGGAACTTAATTGTGCTCCTGTAATACCTAAACTAACTAATATGATTTCTGTCTTTACAATTGTGAGTTTAATGTTTTATACATTGTCTTAAGAGGTACATGAAAATGTACTGCATGTTTGGTCCTGTAACAAAGTTCATAGGTCATTCGAAGCCAGCGTGTGCTGGGAAAAGAGATCTAAACTGCATTTAATTAATTATGAAACATGCATAACAGTTTATTATTATTTACAAATAAAAATATTAATTAGGCATTAAAAACATCAAATTTTTGATACGAGTATTTTTGGAAAAATACACGAATCAAAGTTTTATGACATTTTTAACTATTTGAACTGATTATATTTTATATAATGCAGTAAATATTGATATTTAGAAAGTGTTTTGATCCATAAACATAAGCATACACACTACCTACAAAATAAATACAAAAATAAAATCTTTCTTGATGGAAAAAGTTTACATTTCTTAATAATAATAAACCTTTCTGTCACTCTATATATATATATATATATATATATATATATATATATATATATATATATATATATATACATATACTTTTAGAATTACATGCACATTGACCTCTTTTTTTAAATTACCATTGAAAGTTTGGCTCTTTTCAAAGTATATCTGTAGGTGTCTGAGTAATTGTGTCATGTATGTAATATGATTCAGGAATTCAAACGCATTCCTTTTGATCCCCCCCTAATATGATGTTTCACTCCCGAGCGCACCACTCAGATTGTGTGAAATGTGATCCGGATTCTGGGCTTGTTCGATAGGACCTTCCTTAAATGTTATCTGAGGTTCTGTCTGTATCGGTCTGGCTCTAAAGGGACCTTTAATCCGATCTTCCCGGCTGATTCGCGCAGGCCGATGTGAAATGGGCTATGTTATTCCAGATCTTTCAGCACAGGAGGAGGGTGATGATGGAGCTTGGGCTGCATATCTAAGCTGCCGCCCGGCGCAGTGAAATGTCATTTCCTCTGAAGCAACCTGCCGTGACTAAGCTCCTTTATACATGGAGAGAGTCAGAGAGAGAGGGACCTGAGAGACTATGCATGTGTAGGTGAAGTGTATGAACTCTGACTGCTTAGAATACACATTTTGTGTACACTTGTAAGACAGTACATTGTGTGTGTGTATGTATTAATGTCCTGGAGAGGGGCCTGTCTCTTTTTAAGTACATATTTATATGATGGATGGGATTGGAGGACGTCTTGTCAGCTTAGATGACTTGAAGAGACGTTTTTGTTCTATGAATGTATCATAGTTGCATGGTTGATAATGTTTTCTAAAGTATACTGAGAGCATATTTGTACTGTGGTTCTTTCCCCAGCTGCCTGCTGTTTATGAAATATGGGAAATTATGCAGAAACTTTCATAATGTACTGTTATTTTTGCAAGAAAGTCCCCCATTTAGAAAAGCCAATGTATTTAACATAGCTTGAAGGGATAGTTCAGTCAGAAATTACAATTCTGTCATTTACTCCATACATCATTTCTTTCTTCTGTGGAACACAAAAGAAGATTTTTCTTAAAGAATATCCTGGCTATTATTTTCAAAATTATGAAAATGAATGATGGCCAGGACTCTTGAGCACCAAAATGACAAACAAATATGGTCCATATGATTCATGCACTACATTAAAGGTCTTCAAGCCATTTTGTGGGATAAAAAGGCAGAAGTAGTCATTATAAAGTCATTATACTATGAAAATCTTGAATCTTCCTTAGCTCTCTGTGAACTGTTAATGACATAAGTAGCAATGTCTGATTCGTGAGTAAATCATTCATTGGTGTAAAATCTTTTTAATGAATCTGCTGATCGAATGCTGAATGATTCTTTTACAAATCAGACTGATCGGTTTCTGGAGTTCTCACCGACTTGATCTGGCAGATTAACAGCCCACTTAAATGGAAGATTGTCAGTAAATTATGACTTAAATTTCAGTCTGTTTTTCATATAAACCTATTGTTTGCCATCAGAATACTTGGATACAAGTTGTGTGGACTAATTTTAGGACTGTTTTAATGCTGCTTTTACATTCTGTTTTAAACTGGACAGCTCCAGTCTGCATCCAATATTCTTTAAAAGTTCACTGTTTGCATTCCACTGAAGAAAGTCATAAGGAATTTTCATTTTTGAGTAAACTATTTCTTTAATAATTTCAATGTAATATGAAGTAATACGTTTTTGAAAGAAGTCTCTTATGCTCACTAAGGCTGCATTGTTTGATGTAAAATCAGTAATGCTAAATGTTCAGCAGCCATTATTCCAGTCTTTTGTGTCACATCATCCTTCAGAATTTTTCATTGTCACAATTTAAAAAGTTGTATTTAAACACAACATAATGGTCGCAATATTTAACACAACATTAGTGCAGGGCTTAAAGTTCTCCGGCACTGTGCCGGATTTCCGGCATGTGGCGTTTAGCTGAGGGAAAATAAGATAGTCCTCCTACATTTAAAAAAATAAAATAAAAATAAAAACTTGTTGATATCACGTTCGAGTTAATGAGTTCGCCTACCAATGTTTGAGAGGAACACAGATTTCACTCTCAACCAAACTAACATGACTATTTTCTATATAATTAACGGAGCTTTGTAAACAGCTCAGAGTAATCACGTCATCTCCATAAGAACGATATGACTGGCAGAACAAATTTACCTGTAGTTTTGAAAAGGTCCTGTTCACACATGATCTCTTAACGTCAATTTACCAGTGAAGACTGTGTGAAAGGGGCTAAAATCTTCCTCTGCATATGCGGTGAGTTTGGGTTGCTTAACGTTCATCTGGGAAAACTGTGCGTTATCTCACTTAATTTGTAACTTAAGTCATTTATAAACCTATGCCAACACAGAATACATCAACATATTTCTAAATATGCGATTTATTGTAGATCGCGATTTCAAAATAAAAGTTTCTCAATATGGCCAAATATTGCAATTAAATGGATTTAAACGTCGTTGAATCACATGAAACATCACCAGCCTGTTGGCGCCCTCTGCAGGTATTTGTTATAATATAGGCATATTACATTATATATTTAACAGTTGTTCAATAAAACCATGTACTTGGTTTTGATACTTTATTTGAGCCAATTATTATTTCCTCATCAGTAGTTTATATATAAATATAGTCATATTAAAGCCTGTTTTTCACTTAGTTCTATTTGTATTACTAAAACATACTTGTCAAAATAATCAGTAGATTACTTGATTAACAAAATAATTGTTAGTTAAGCCCTAGATTTGTTAAAACATTTCAAAATATAACTGCATTGTTCTATTTTTTGTAATTAAAAGACAAATATTTTGTCATTCAAATATTTCTTAAAGTATTAAAACATTGTCTCGTTCTATTGAACCAAGTATATGCATTTTGTCTAAGCTCTAAACTGAGCTAAGTTTATTGTCACACCCCTAGTGTTGATAAGTGGTGATATAGCTCATAATTTTCCAAGTGTATGATATAGCCTAACTTTCATTCTTTAGGTCAATCATATACTCGTGAAAAAAAAATTTGTTTGAATAAGGAAAGCGATAATTTTGCCATAGTATCCTTTCAAATGTTAAAGTTGCCACAGTCATTGCATTCTTTGCATGAGCTGCACTTTATTTGTACCATTTGTTTTATTAGTTTATATATTAGAATTTGAAAGACAATAACATTTTTTAAGTGAAAAGTGAGATCTGAATTTAGTCCTTGAAAACCAAAAGAGTAGTGCTTGAAAAGTCCTGGAATTTCATTTTGCAGTATCTGTACGGACCCTGTTTAAGTTACCAGTTCTTGGGAGCATTTTATTTTGTTGTTGTTAATTGAACTGAACTGTAGTTTTCTGTAGTAAATGGTCTTTGTATATTTCCTATTTTATATTCATTTCCTAGTATTTAATTTACTATTATTTCTTTTGAACAAAACAATTTCAGAAATGTCATGTTTTAAATTGTAGGGCATCTTGTACCCTGTCAAGGATATACGTTACATGTGTTTGCATTATAGTGAGTAACCTTTCCTGGTATTGCTGTTTCAAATAGCCCACCATAATCTGTAGTCTGAGTTTGTCAAGGGCTAATGGCAAGGGCAGATATGTTACTAGTTAGTTTCAAGGAAAATCATTTTCAAATAATGTTCTCTTTTTTTTTTTTTTTGCCAAATAACCCTGTGTAAGTGTCCACCCCCGCAACCCCCGGAAAAAAGATCAGGCTCAGGATTTTTTTGCTTTAACCCCTGATAGTGCCATGCAGTATTTTTGGTATGTTTTGGAAATGACGAATCATGAAATAAATGAGCTAAATATCCTTTCAATTGGTTCCAGGCCTTTAAGACTCACTCCTGCTCTCAAATTTTACTCCCAACCTTGAAATCAGTTCAGAGCGGTTCTTGAGAAACACTTTTAAGATGAGCCACATCAGAGTAATTTCTTCATGTTGTCCAAATCAAGGCTAAGCCGTGAGGTCTTGTTTTATGGTATTTCTTACCATATTTTAGCACATAGAAATGGGAGAACATCTTTCTTCAAAGATCTTATTTTCTTTTGAACTCTCCGTGCCAGACTTGATGTTCAGAATCGCTTTAAAATGCATTAAACAGCACCGCAATAGCTGATAACTGCCCCTTGTGCGTCTGCCACACAGCTTGAAATGTCCTCTTTCATTTTTTGTCTGAGGGCAAATTGAGGTTTTGTTGAGGCATATTGATTTTCACCTTGGTGTGCTTTTGGATTTTCAAATAATCAGATGGCCCGAGAAGTCGTCGTTTTTATATATATATATATATATGTGCTCTTCATGTTAAGCGAAAAACATTTAGTTTTCATGTAGCTTTTGGTGGCTGTATCTATTTTATTCCCTTTCTTTTATGCGATTGTCCTTGCATAAAGAGTGTGAGTGAATTACCACAAATGTCTTTTCTGGTAAATGTAATGCATGTTTCCATCTCTATTAAACGCACTCTCTCTCATTTGTTGTTTCTCATGCACAGGACATTCTGAACAACTTGGATAACACTGGCTCATGTGACCTGGAAGATGATGACCTCATGCTTGATGTGGATCTGTCAGAGGGCAGGACCTTACTCAGTGGTTAGTACACACAAACATACAGTGTAATTGAGTAGTATATCCAGCAATCATTCAATAAGCCAAAGCTGCCTTCTGTTTGATGTCTAAAGTGCTTACAGATATGAAAAGTTTAATAGAAATAGGTCACACCTGCATCAATTTTCTCAAAACTTGGAAATCTGGTGAATAAATTGCTTAATAAATAAATGTCTCTCTTATTCTTTTGAACACCAGTACAGGAGTTTATCATCAGCTATTTACTTTTGTAACCACAATAGTCCACTTGAATTACATTTCTAATATAATCATCCTTGCGTTTATCTTTGATCTATTAATTCATCTTCCGTTTGCTAAGATAATGATAGTTGATCAGTTTTAATCATTTTGTTGATAGATCACAGCCAAGTGCAAGTGATAATCACTATTTTGAATGTGAATGACTTTTGTACGGATGGCCATGTCAGAGTTTCCTTCAGCTCGGTGTGATTTGAATGAATTTAATGTGATGAAGAGATTGAAATCAGGATATCATTAATTCAGTTGGATTTAATATATCATTTTGTAATTGAATTCATGTTTTGTGGAATGTAAAGTGTTGTAGAGATCTGACATGACTGGCTAACCCAGAACCCAGGACTTACTTTCCAAAAGCTAGTGTATTATTTTTCAAGACAGTGTGGGAAGGGCTTTTTCTGGATTATTTATTATATGACTGTTGGCTGTTTGGAGCTTTGTTTTTTGATATGTTTGATGGATGAATCATGAGTTAAAGCTAGGGATGCACGATATATCGGCCACCATATCGGTATCGGCCGATAAATGCTAATTTTTTCTGTTATCGGTATCGGCCGTTTAAGTTACCAGTTCTTGGGAGCATTTTATTTTGTTGTTGTTAATTGAACTGAACTGTAGTTTTCTGTAGTAAATGGTCTTTGTATATTTCCTATTTTATATTCATTTCCTAGTATTTAATTTACTATTATTTCTTTTGAACAAAACAATTTCAGAAATGTCATGTTTTAAATTGTAGGGCATCTTGTACCCTGTCAAGGATATACGTTACATGTGTTTGCATTATAGTGAGTAACCTTTCCTGGTATTGCTGTTTCAAATAGCCCACCATAATCTGTAGTCTGAGTTTGTCAAGGGCTAATGGCAAGGGCAGATATGTTACTAGTTAGTTTCAAGGAAAATCATTTTCAAATAATGTTCTCTTTTTTTTTTTTTTTGCCAAATAACCCTGTGTAAGTGTCCACCCCCGCAACCCCCGGAAAAAAGATCAGGCTCAGGATTTTTTTGCTTTAACCCCTGATAGTGCCATGCAGTATTTTTGGTATGTTTTGGAAATGACGAATCATGAAATAAATGAGCTAAATATCCTTTCAATTGGTTCCAGGCCTTTAAGACTCACTCCTGCTCTCAAATTTTACTCCCAACCTTGAAATCAGTTCAGAGCGGTTCTTGAGAAACACTTTTAAGATGAGCCACATCAGAGTAATTTCTTCATGTTGTCCAAATCAAGGCTAAGCCGTGAGGTCTTGTTTTATGGTATTTCTTACCATATTTTAGCACATAGAAATGGGAGAACATCTTTCTTCAAAGATCTTATTTTCTTTTGAACTCTCCGTGCCAGACTTGATGTTCAGAATCGCTTTAAAATGCATTAAACAGCACCGCAATAGCTGATAACTGCCCCTTGTGCGTCTGCCACACAGCTTGAAATGTCCTCTTTCATTTTTTGTCTGAGGGCAAATTGAGGTTTTGTTGAGGCATATTGATTTTCACCTTGGTGTGCTTTTGGATTTTCAAATAATCAGATGGCCCGAGAAGTCGTCGTTTTTATATATATATATATATATGTGCTCTTCATGTTAAGCGAAAAACATTTAGTTTTCATGTAGCTTTTGGTGGCTGTATCTATTTTATTCCCTTTCTTTTATGCGATTGTCCTTGCATAAAGAGTGTGAGTGAATTACCACAAATGTCTTTTCTGGTAAATGTAATGCATGTTTCCATCTCTATTAAACGCACTCTCTCTCATTTGTTGTTTCTCATGCACAGGACATTCTGAACAACTTGGATAACACTGGCTCATGTGACCTGGAAGATGATGACCTCATGCTTGATGTGGATCTGTCAGAGGGCAGGACCTTACTCAGTGGTTAGTACACACAAACATACAGTGTAATTGAGTAGTATATCCAGCAATCATTCAATAAGCCAAAGCTGCCTTCTGTTTGATGTCTAAAGTGCTTACAGATATGAAAAGTTTAATAGAAATAGGTCACACCTGCATCAATTTTCTCAAAACTTGGAAATCTGGTGAATAAATTGCTTAATAAATAAATGTCTCTCTTATTCTTTTGAACACCAGTACAGGAGTTTATCATCAGCTATTTACTTTTGTAACCACAATAGTCCACTTGAATTACATTTCTAATATAATCATCCTTGCGTTTATCTTTGATCTATTAATTCATCTTCCGTTTGCTAAGATAATGATAGTTGATCAGTTTTAATCATTTTGTTGATAG
The DNA here is from genome assembly GCF_001515645.1 of Sinocyclocheilus grahami. NCBI lineage: Eukaryota > Metazoa > Chordata > Actinopteri > Cypriniformes > Cyprinidae > Sinocyclocheilus > Sinocyclocheilus grahami. Next base: position 2,469,159 of record NW_015505183.1, read on the forward strand.
ATCACAGCCAAGTGCAAGTGATAATCACTATTTTGAATGTGAATGACTTTTGTACGGATGGCCATGTCAGAGTTTCCTTCAGCTCGGTGTGATTTGAATGAATTTAATGTGATGAAGAGATTGAAATCAGGATATCATTAATTCAGTTGGATTTAATATATCATTTTGTAATTGAATTCATGTTTTGTGGAATGTAAAGTGTTGTAGAGATCTGACATGACTGGCTAACCCAGAACCCAGGACTTACTTTCCAAAAGCTAGTGTATTATTTTTCAAGACAGTGTGGGAAGGGCTTTTTCTGGATTATTTATTATATGACTGTTGGCTGTTTGGAGCTTTGTTTTTTGATATGTTTGATGGATGAATCATGAGTTAAAGCTTATATGGTTACTTATTCCCCCAGCAAAACATTATAGTAAATTAACCTAAAATATTAGGTCAAAATACCTATTTCATATGAATGTGTAAGTATTTTAAGTTATTTTCCATTTTTATTCACCTTTTGGCTTCTGTGCAGTTAATTTAATAGTGCTGTAATGTGACATTCATTTTTAAATGTATAAATGTATAAATATATAATTATTTAAATATTAATATTAAATGTATAATTTTTCTTAAATTTAGTCTTCCAGTTAATTTGAGGACATTAAATGCATGCATAATAATGATCAAGAATTAGAAAAAAAATTGAAAAATACCTAAAGTAGTGTTAGACTAAGTTTTGGAAGTTACACTGAAAGACACTGCTGTCACTGCTTGACTTTGCATGTCAATTGCCAAATACTGTCAAAAAAACATAAATTAGTTATTAATGCAACATTATACACTACAGTTCAACATTTAAAAAAAATATATAAATTAATACTCTTATTCAGCAAGAACGCATTAAATTATGAAAAACATAAAATCTTATCGAACCCAAACATTTGAACGGAAGTGTATATTGCTATATTGCACTAACTGTCCTGTAATGGCACATACTGTTAAACAGTACATACAATAGTGCCTGTGTTACTTGCCTGTCATGAATGAGTTACAGGCATAGACCGCCCCTGCCAGAAATCCTGAATACTGAATGTCAACTGAATCATCCGAGTGACTCTCAGATAAACTCTCAGTTTTGGAAGAGAATGTCCTAATGTCGCTTCCTGTTTTCTTCAATCTCAGAGTGTGATTTTAGAGTGTGCGAGTGAGGTCACAGGGTGGTTACGGGTTCTGCAGATTCCAGAGTCTTGTGTACGTAGACAAATTCCACATTAGAGATGGCAAACAATACACTTCATTACATACTCTTCACAGATGACATTTAAATGAATGAGTACAGGAATGACGAGCACAATCCCTTGTTTGGGACCGTTCTTTCAGCTGTTTGGTGGCTCAGATGTTAAAAAAAAAGTTTCTTATGAGCATTGGTGTATTTTTGCTTGGTTTTTGAGTTTTGTCATGTTTACTTTCAGTATTTTGGCCTGAGCCATCAGTAGGAATCAGTCAGTTTTACAGTTCTGTGTATGTGTGTGGTATGTGTGTGTGTGTGTTGTATTTATAGCCCCGGGCATCATGCCCTGCAGTCATGTGAAGGGGGTTGTAGAGCCAGAGGAGGGAATAGATGACATCAGAACCCCCTCCCCCTTGTCTCTCCCCTCCCTGTCTGTCTGTCTCCTTCCCTCCTTCATTCCTTCCATGGTTGATCCCTCCAATTGGTAGGCAGGAAGGCCTGCTGTTTTGACCCTAGTTCCTGTGACCAGAGGGGAGACCCTGCCCTAGGGCTGTGCCGACTTCGGTCGAGAGCACTACCATCAGTTCCCCTTCTCTTCTGAAGGCCCTACGGCTCAGGGATTACAGCTGTGTGTCTCTGGTTCTGGTTAAATCTCCCAGGGAGTTCCCAGAACTCACAAACTCTCCCACGTTTTAACAGGGTGGAAAAGTTATTGGATTCGCAGATGCTCGGCTGGCCAGTGAGAAAGTCATAGGAATTTGGTCAATTTTTGAAAGTTTTGTAAGTACTTTTGTTTTGGAGTTATACACCACACAACTTTGGAATTTTTAACTTTGGGGAATTTTTGTCCAGCTGCATTTCAACCTTTTCTTTTTGATGTGTCAGTCAAAACAGACCATCTCTGCTCTTAGTTCTAATGTTATTTGTATTCGTGTGGGTGAGTTTTGGACTGTTTTTTGAGTCTGTTTTTGAGGCTCTGGCAGTGAACCAGACAGCAAGGACAAGAGGAATGTAGCAGGTCTGTTTTTGGAGCTTAGTTTTCTGTCTGTTCTTCTTATACTGTCTTATTCTATGCTAGAAGTGTATAGAAAGATTGAAAGAGTGCTTGTGTGTGTGTGTGTGTGAGAGAGAGACAGAGAGATTTTGTATGCCTCAGAGTGTGTTAGTGTAAGTTTGCCCTGATATCTCGCCTCGGGCGGTGTGAATGCTTTGTATCGAAACTCTAAGAGCTCAACCTCCCAGAGAAAGATGACCTTCTTTTTCCAAGGAGTGTGTGTCTGTATCTGAGTGTTTCTTGGAGACTAACTGAATTGTGTGTTTAAAAGTGAATTGGGTTGTGGGCGGTTGTTCAGTGCATTTGTTTATTTGTCATTGACTACTGTTGACCCCTCTGTGCATGCAGATGGGATGGCCCACTTCGAGCGCTCTGACAGGGGAGGCCGGCCGACTCAATGGAGGAGGAGACAACAGAGATGGAGTGGAATGGATCATGCTCATAATGACAACAGGTGAATGCCTTGGAACACACATTTCCTAATTAAACATGATAGTAAAAATGTAGAACAGAAATTCATTGGATTATGAAAAGTGGGTGTTGCATACCGCAATCAAGAGCGGTTTCACATAGGTGGCTGTTAGGGTTTATATTTTTATATTTTAAAAGTATGCCATTATATATTATTATATATTTACTATAAATTATATTTTAGTCTAAGTGGAATACTATATATAGCATCCAGGACTAGAACTGTAAAATTTATAATTAGTGCTGGGCGGTATACCAGTTCATACCGAATTCTGGTGTTTATTTTTCTTATGATATGAATTTTTAAAATACCGCAATACCGGTGTCGTTTAAATAATGTTCGGAACGCGTTTGAGGGGGGGTCTCTTTTCACTGTTGCGAGGACACAGCTGTATGTGTTACTAAGCGTGAAAGTTCCGAAACTGAAGCTGTAGAATTAGTTGAACGTGATGACACAGAAGAACACATCCACAATATCCACTGACCGCCACAAATATCGCAGCATCACTTTCAGCTGGCCGTACCACAGCCGACTCGCCAATAAATGAGTACAAACAGCGTTTCCAAGCACCTGCCACTTACTGACTGTTTGGAATTATAAATATGAGCATAGTTCGTCTATTAAGAAAATGCAGTTTTTTTTGTTGTTGTTGTTGTTACTCAGACGCAGGCAGTGTGCTGCATGAGACAAAGTAAAATAGCCAAAACCAGATAAATATGAGCATAGTTCGTCTATTAAGAAAATGCAGTTTTTTTTGTTGTTGTTGTTACTCAGACGCAGGCAGTGTGCTGCATGAGACAAAGTAAAATAGCCAAAACCACCGCATAGCCGCTCAACATGCATCTACTGTACATGCATGTTGATTTTATCAGACAATGTCGCGATTATAAATGAGTGACTCCTGGTTAACATGTACAAATGGGTGGTGTTTCGTCACTATTTAGAGTGGAATTTTTCGACAATATTCACTCATCATGACAGTAAAATAGGGCATTCTAAGTCAATCTACTGCAGTAGCCTATTTCCTCTCTCAATCAGTAGAAAATGTGGTTTACACCCGGTCATGCATGGAAAAAAATAAATAAAAATAAAAATACCGTCATATACCGTGAAACCAGTATAATTTTGAAAAATACCATGATATTAATGAGTGTGATATTTATAATTAATATTAATATTATTATTTGGTCATACCGCCCACCACTATGTATAATACAGGGTTAATTATTTTAATTATATTATATTAAACCTCTGAATATTTATTTTGCTCTGAGATCCATTCATAATAGTTTTTTTTTTTTGCATCAGCAACATTATTAATAGTTAATTTAATATAGTTTATTTTTTCATTATCATTTTTTACCCTATCTCTGACCCTCAGAATGAAATTTTCATTAGTGCATTATAGTTAATTATAATTTGTGCTGCACCAACTTTCATGAACAGCTGTTTAAAAGTTTGGGGTCGGTAACATTTTAAAAATATTTTTGAAAGCAGTGTCTTATGCTCACCAAGGCTGCATTTATTTGAAAGTAAAAAAAGTACTATTATGAAATATAACTATTTAAAATATCTGTTTTTTATTTTAATATATTTTAAAATGTAATTTATTTCTGTGGCCGCAAAACTATACCCAGCACGCAGCCATAATTCCGATCTTCAGTGTCATATTGCCAGAAATCATTCTAATATGCTGATTTGGTGCTCAAGAAACCTGATTATTATTAATGTATTATCAGCAGCATTCATTTAAATAGAACAGCAACATTATAAATGTATTTACTGTCACTTTTGGTTAATTTAATGCATCCTTGCTGAATAAAAGTATTAATTCTTTCAGAAATTATATAAAAACCCCAAACTTTTGAATGGTAGTGTAGATTGTTACAAGTTAACAAAGCAACTGCACTGAAATATGCCACACATGTTAGTCAGAGTGATGAAACAGAACTCAGAATGTTGATATGAGAGACATTGTTAAAAATAAACTTCAGCCACATTAAGGAAACTTTAATTGCAAGATATATACAGGAATAAAAATATCTTCTGGTGATTTAGAAATAATAATGCCAATCTCCTGAACATTGAATAGACGTTGTTGTGTAAATAGTCATCTGACGACTAAGTAGTCTGTGCATTCTGGTTGACATCATGAAGTTTGGAATTTGGCTGATTTTGCAGTCTTTTTGAACTGGAGAGAAAGTTTTGACTTCTGAAAGTTACAGTTTGTTTTCATCACTTATGGTTTCAAAGATCAAGAAAGTTTTTATTTAATGCTTTGATGCTGATTTTTGTTTCTTGTTCTTGTTTTTCTTTCTATAAATTATATTAAATCTGAACTCTCTCTTACTTAGGCTGGCTGGGTTTCATTATGATGCCTGTCATACAGGCCATCGGCCCTTCCATCCTGCAGTTCAGCATGACAGTCACACGGTGGCGCTAGATGAACTCACTCTCAAGCACATGACGGAGGACTGCTCATCTGTCAAATCACAGCTGCTCAAACTTAAGAGTCTGTTGCAGGTACCACACACACACAGCTGGAAGAGTCAAATTTGCACTTACATATGCAAACCCAGCTGTTACCCTCTGAGCAGCTTTTAGTATGTGTGTAGGGCTAAAACAAAAAGAAGGAAAGAATAAAAGAACCGGATAAGTTGTAAACATGAGCATTTTAACTCCTGAATAAATTGTAATTTTATGTAGATGGATGATGGTGAGATTACTCCAGAGAGTTTGGATTCCAGAGGAGATGACAGCAGAGCCCAGCAGGTCTGTAACATCCCATAAACACCCACCTGAATAGAGCTGTTCAGCTTGTTGTCCTAAACCCTGAAAAAGAACATTGGCATTTTCAAGCCATGGGCTCCCTCAGGAATTTCTAATGTGTATCTATAAATGTGGTTTTAAAATTCTAAATGCTTATACTGGAAGAAATAGTCCCGGTTTGTTCTATAGCATAAATTACACGCATTCATATCTTAAAACACAAACTTTGAAGCTGTTAAAAATGCATGTTGCGAGCAAGTTGCTACATAAAGGCTAAAACTATAAGTGCATGAGGTTCCTAGTGTAGTAGCTTGTGTTTTTAAAGCACACCGTTTCATAATTCACATTTGAGCTGTGTGTAATTTATGAGGTAGAATGAAGCGTTAATATATCTCAAGTAATGTTTACCACAGACCTTATTATATTCATAAATTGCAAACTGCTATTGTAAAAAGCCATTAGTAATTCCAGAGGGAACCCATGGTGAATTAGTCTTGCGTTTTGGCCTATAAATTGACACCAACAGCTCTATGCACCCCTTTTTCCATTCTGTACACTTGCGTTATTTATATGTATACAATCTAATATTTTTTTGTGTATGATTTTAGTATTTGTTTTGTATTTGTGTGTGTCAGATGGAAGAACTGATGAAGGAGGTGGCGCATCTCAGGGAAGAGCTGAAAAATAAAGATAAAATCATTACACGACTCACTCATCAACAGCATCAACAATCTGTGAGCCATCGCCATTCCTGACACATTCACACTTGTGCTCATTTTGACCATTTTTATTGATTGAAAATAGGGCTGTCACGATTATGAAATTTGGCTGACGAATAATTGTCTAAAAATAGTCATGGTTATTGCGATTAATTGTCTGTTTTAGGGCTTTGTCGATTATGACGATTATCACGATTAATTGACAGATTTTTATGGCTTTCATTATATAATTGTGATTTAATTTAAAGTCCCCCTGTGGTCAAAAATTTTATCCTTTAAAACTCATCTTTGATCATAAAAATGACATTAACATTTTTTTCTTGTGAAATTATTGTCATGCCTTAAAATAGCTTGATTGCAACGCTACACCCTTGCCTCTTTATGACGATTATCACGATTAATTGACAGATTTTTATGGCTTTCATTATATAATTGTGATTTAATTTAAAGTCCCCCTGTGGTCAAAAATTGTATCCTTTAAAACTCATCTTTGATCATAAAAATGACATTAACATTTTTTTCTTGTGAAATTATTGTCATGCCTTAAAATAGCTTGAATGCAACGCTACACCCTTGCCTCTTTTACTATACGCGGATCTATGAATACGCAAATTAGCCCCGCCGCCACTCAGTCACACAGCAGCCAGCCATGAGCCAGCGCCTCCTGAACTGTAGTAAACGCGATGCAATGGCAAGTGGAAATATTGGTTTAATTAAGCCATATGTGTTTGAACCAGAAATAAGCTGGTATGCTCAACGTAAGAAAGGAGACTGATGGCTAACTTTGTGAGGTAACATTATCTGTTTGCGCTGGTTCATACACAGATAATGGCTGATAAAACAGTTTTTACTAGCGGACAACTACAGTGGATACTGTAACATTCGTTAAATTTACTTAATTGACGATGTTATGTCCTCAAAATGCCTTGAAGACTCAAATGCAGCCAAGTTTGTGATTCCAAATCGTGCCGGCGATCATACGCGTGTGACGTGCGGATGCCAATGCGGGAGAGGTGCGTCTGACTCCGGGCTACTTTTACACTGCTGCTGCGGGTTATTATTCAAGTTAGCGGTTCTAAATACAAATAAATAAGCGCTAACAGCACATGACATCGTGAAAATCGAGGGAAATATTAACAGTTGGCAAAACATCTACAGAAAAAATATAACTGTTACCGGATTAACCTGACTGCCTTCTCACTAGACCCTTTGCAGCACAGTTAATGATATGCTAAGGATAGGATCCCTTGACTCAATTGGTTATTGAGTTTTGTGACGTAGCAAAACAAAGGCTGTTTCAAACCGCGTTTCTGTGACTGCCTTTGGGAAACTACAGTTTTAAGGAGAAAATACTCAGCAATGGTGTTGATAAATGGATTG
>NW_015505183.1:2477416-2530198 GCF_001515645.1 Sinocyclocheilus grahami
TTGAACCAGAAATAAGCTGGTATGCTCAACGTAAGAAAGGAGACTGATGGCTAACTTTGTGAGGTAACATTATCTGTTTGCGCTGGTTCATACACAGATAATGACTGATAAAACAGTTTTTACTAGCGGACAACTACAGTGGATACTGTAACATTCGTTAAATTTACTTAATTGACGATGTTATGTCCTCAAAATGCCTTGAAGACTCAAATGCAGCCAAGTTTGTGATTCCAAATCGTGCCGGCGATCATACGCGTGTGACGTGCGGATGCCAATGCGGGAGAGGTGCGTCTGACTCCGGGCTACGTTTACACTGCTGCTGCGGGTTATTATTCAAGTTAGCGGTTCTAAATACAAATAAATAAGCGCTAACAGCACATGACATCGTGAAAATCGAGGGAAATATTAACAGTTGGCAAAACATCTACAGAAAAAATATAACTGTTACCGGATTAACCTGACTGCCTTCTCACTAGACCCTTTGCAGCACAGTTAATGATATGCTAAGGATAGGATCCCTTGACTCAATTGGTTATTGAGTTTTGTGACGTAGCAAAACAAAGGCTGTTTCAAACCGCGTTTCTGTGACTGCCTTTGGGAAACTACAGTTTTAAGGAGAAAATACTCAGCAATGGTGTTGATAAATGGATTGACACATGGTTTGTCTAAAAGCATATTAAAAACAACACAGACAAATAAACAACATAAAAAACTTGATTTTCACCACAGGGGGACTTTAAGGGTTCAGTAAATAATTATGATGTTATCGTTTAATCTTTTTGAGTTATTATTTTGCAGTGTAAGATTACATCGAGTATTCCAAATTCTAAGAATCGGCCAATACCGATCCAACACCAGCTCTATTTTTTTTCTACACCACTACAGAATATCAATACTGTCTTTGTGGAACTAATGGTCACTCTTTTTTTTTTTTAAACCCTTTGTTAAACACAATCCACTAAATACTCACTTCCTCATTAAAGAGAAAAACTACTTTTGAATAAAAATATATAAGCTATGAAATTAAACTAGCTGTCTGTATAATTTAGCAGCAAAAACAATATCTTGAAAAACAATGTTTTATGCACATTATACAATTTAAACATGTTTGTTCTGTTAACTATTTGTATTCTTACAAAATACATTCATGAGAAAAAGAAAGGCTTCTAATAATCTTTCTGTGTGCAAAATTTTGATATTGTAAAACTTCAAACAGAGCAGCACAAAGCTCTTATGCACATCTAGGGTGCAGAATGATGTGCTTGAAGCAACATGCACTCCACAAATACAAACAAAGAGAAGAAAAATGTAGGGCCCTATGAAATCAGTTTTATTTTTTTCCAAATTCCGTTTTTTCCATTTAAATTTTTCTTGACTCCTTTTAAATAGTGAAATTAAATTGTATTAATAAAAAAGCATGTCTAATTAATTAAAATCATGACACTTATACATTTTCACATCAATTTATTAAAAGTTTAACAAAAATTACATGTTTGGGGCCCTATGAAATTTTTATTTTTTCTCACCATATTTTTTATTGTTACCAAATTCTGTGTTTTAGCATGTCTGATTATTTGAATGCATAAAACAACTTAATTTATTCATTTTTTTCTTAAAGTAGCCTTATGAATTTTTTCCCCTCAGAAATTCTGTGTTATGTATTTACATTTTTCTGGTTATCAAATGAAGGCATAAAAAATTCATTTAATTGATCTTTTAATTATTGAAATTTAAGCAAACTTTATTTTTTGGCAAACAAAGGGGATTTACTATTAAAATTAAAACATGGAAGAAATGTGTGATTATTCCTTTAAAAAATAAGTAGTCCGCATCGCGCCCTAGAAACGAGTCATGAACTCCAGCAAGATGTCATTTTATGCGAATCCCCAGACCTTTATCTACACATCAAGTATTATAATGGGAATATATATTTAATCTTGGAGAGAGAGTTTTACTGTGCTGACTGTCATAACTGAACTTGACGTGCTGTTTGAATGCTGAGCGGAAAATAACTGACAGCTGCAGCAGAAGGAAGATGAGTTTCTGTAAACTTAAATTTAACACTGTAAATACAATTCCGTCCCTCACATTAAGCTATGGAATAGCTTCAGATGATATAGGCTATACAGTGCATGAAAAGCAAACTGGTGCTTTTCTGTTTCTTTTTTTGTATGACTCCCCCTTGTGCCATATAAAAAGCACAATAATCGCGGTTGTCTGAAACAACGGTTAGATCAAATAATCGCGATTAGACGGTTATTTAATTATCGCAACAGGCCTAATTGTAAATACATAATACATGAGTGGCTAATTAGAGCCTGGAGTGTCTGCTAGAAGATACTAAAGTCATGCTAACTCCATGTCTGCATGAATAAGATGAAATCAGGACAAGATGTTCTCAGAACAAACCCACATCTCATAATGTTCATTAACTTCACCGTTCCAAGCCATAAAAACAGCGAATGGTGCATCAACTTGTGCACTATAACCTTTAATCCCAATTACTGTCACCTTCAGTAAGCTAATTATATCATTAGCACTAATAAACTTGCTCACCTCTTTTGCAATTATGCTGATTGCAAAGCAAAGATGAAAGCAGTTGAGATTTCTTTACATTAGAACAAGAGTATGTTATTAGTGGTGGTTAAGGCAAGGATCAGTATTACTTATACATTGGTTAGGGAATTTAAACTCTCCCTCACTTCTTGTGCTACTGCCATGATTGATACCTCAAATTGTGTGGCTCGTTTAGGAGAGGTGCTGTTACTAACAACCTGATTTCAGAGTTTTCTATTTAAATAGTTTTAAAAAATGTTTAACGGTTCTAAGAAAATTTAGATCGCAAAACTACTTTGCGTAAATATAAAAATAATGATTTATTAGGACTAATGTATTACACCATTTATAATAATAATAATAAATGGCTTTATTTTAATTTATTTTATTTTACTATTATTAGTATTAATTATAATAATTCATAATGCATTGTTGTTTAATGATTTTTAGTTGTCACTTGTCAAAAATAAAACCGAAAAATGGTTCTAAGAAAATTGATTGCGAAACTACTTTGCATAGATATGACAAAAATAATTTATTATGAATAATCTATTCAACTTTATTTATTATTATTTTTATTATTGTTATAAATTCATAATGCATTGTTTTTATTGTACTTTAATGTTTTATTTTTTTTAGTTATGCCATGTCTGTCAAAAATAAAACTATAATTAAACTATCAGTTCCTAAAATTGGTTATCAGAACACTATAAATTAGCTAACATAAAAATTTGGTAAGGTTATTGGTGATAATTAATAAAACTAATTATTGTTTTTTTTTTTTTTAAGTATTCTCTACTAACAATGCCCTGGAAACTACTCCCAGCACTCTAGCATTATGGGAGCAAGTTTTGAATGGATAAGACAATCAAACCACTCATATTTAGAATGTGTGCAAATCAAATTATTGCTTTGATTCTTTTTCTTTCAGCCAGTGAGATGTCAGTGTCATCAGCAGAAGTCAGGGGTCAAAGGTGAGAGAAGAACTCATCATGATAAATCCACTCAGACGGTGTGGCGCCCGCCCCATCATCACCCTGCTGTGAGTCATTTCTCGCTATCTGGCTAGCAACGTGCATGTCAACTTGATCACATCATCAAGGCACCCAAAACTCTCCCAAAATGTCAGTGTAGTGAGACGAGTGTATCTATGTGTGTCCTTGGTGAGCTGTCTGCCTCGTTTTCATTTCCTGTTTCCCTCTAAACCTCTCTAGGCTTTATAGGTGGCTAGTTGTTTACAAAAGGGAGAAGCAAATGTGTTGTCAGGGCTGACAAATCAGACAACACATTCCTTCTGTTCTTTTCCTCTCCTCCATCCTTTCCTCCCTCGCATTCATTTTTCGTGTTGAAATAGCCCGACGGTCTCGCGGGATGCACTGAGCTGAGGCTAGTTTGCCGAGGTGCCGATTTGGCCAATTTGCAGCTGCTAGGGGAAACCGGGCATCTACTACAGAGTGCAGAATGATTGTCATCTCCTATTTAAGTGAAGCCGTGCTGCGCTTACTCCAGTGGTTTAGCTTTCAGAGCCCCAGCCTGGGAAGTTCACCAGGGGACGTGTTCTTATTGAGGACCGGCACACAATCAGTAAAGCTAACGGCACAAGATGAAAGCTGAAATCAGGAGAGGTTATGGGGAGGAGAGAGAGTTGAGGGAGGTAACAAGAGATGGATGAGAATTTAGAAGTGGAAATGAGGAAGAGAAATAAACAGTTATTGGGGATTGGAGATAACAGGACAACTTGTGTTCAGTTTGTGTTCACTATTCGGCCTTGGTCTTGTGTGCTTGCTTCAGAAGATCCTTCATATATTCATATATTCAGTTACCCAATTTTTGTCACGTATACTTGGACAGACAGATGAACACTGTAGCTCGATTAAAGGGGTGGTTGATTGCGATTTCACTTTTTTAATGTTAGTTAGTGTGTAATGTTGCAGTTTGAGCATAAACAATATCTGCAAAGTTAAGAAGCAAGGATGACCTCTCGCGATTGCCTCTCCTGCGCAGAGCCAATCGAACCTTCTGATGGCCATCATCTTGGCCATCGTCCAAGGTGATGAACTCTCCCAACAAGCCCTGCCGTGCTCTTACTCTACAGCCTCTTTCGAGCCGAGGAGGAAAGTGCCTCGAGCTTCTGATATGGATCTGTCAGGGTCAGGCCAGTATTTTGACTGGTCCACTTTACAGCTTTATTATGGCCAGGAACAACCCACTTAGACAGGAAGAAACGTGCTCTTATGTGCTGTTTAGAGGTGGGTGAATCTGAAATCGGTCATACCATAATAAAAAACAGCAGTCTCTATGAATGGTTCTGTCCATCAAAAAGCACAGATAGTTTCACTGTCATGAGTTAAAAGCAAGCCAAATATACAGTTGTGCTGATGAATATCCCATTTACTTGTTGTTTAGTCAAAGCCAAATATTGTTCTTTGCCCTGCTGTGCTCTTCCTCTACAGCCTCTTTCGAGCCGATGAGGAAAGTGCCACGAGCTTCTGATGTGGATCGGTCAGGTGACAAGCTCACTTTGCCTCAGTGCCCACACTCCCCTCACCCCCTGCTGCAGGTTCCTTTCCAGTGCACTTCATGACTGCTGATCTTCGTCCCTCTCCTGACGTGCAATATGTGGTGTCCTTCGGCACTATAGAGGGCACTTGAGGATGAGGAAGATGCTATTTCGGTGACAGCGTCTGCGAAGGATGAGTGGTCCAACAGTCCGCTGGATTATACTACGCCCCACGACAGCAACGCAGGGGACCTCCATCATAGTAATGTAGAGCTCCTACACATCCTGTCCAAGGCAGTTGATGAGCTCGGTTTAGAGTGGGCGCCTCCTGCCAAGCCAGCCAGAAGCTGTCTGAACGAATGGTACCTCAAGTAGCACCACAGCCGGAAGGACACTTTGCGGAGACCCGGACCCTTTTTCATCCAAGGTGCACGATGAAATATCAAATTCTTGGAACGCACTGCTCACCAGTCGAGTGCACAATCAGGGATCCTCTCTCCTTTCTTCTGTGGATGGCTCTGACCAATTGGGGTAAGTTAAACTCCCCATTAGTGGAAGAAGCCATTGCTGCCCATCTCTGTCCGGCAGCCGCATTTAACTTTTCCGGGAAGGCTTTCTCTGCAGCGTGCAAAGCATCTTCAGCACTGCATGTGATGGCAATCCTCGAGGTCTATCAGGCTAAACTGCTCAAGGCGGGCTGGACCCTGAGGTTTTCAAAGAGCTCCGACGTGCCATGGATCTGGCCCTTAGAGTGACGAAGGTGACAGCTCGAGCGATTGACTGGGAAACATGGGAAATCTTGTGGTGCTAGATCGTCACCTGTGGCTTACTCAGAGTTAAAAGACTCAAATAAAATGGCTCATCTGGATGCACCCGTGAACCCCTCATGGCGGCGTTGTAGACTTTCACGGAGAGCTTTTTGTTGAAGTGCAAAAACAGTAGAAAGCCATTAGCCACTTCTTTCCAAAGCATATCGCTACATGCTTCAGTTCTTCTGCAGTACCGGGCCCATTTCAACGGTGTGTTAATGTCCACTGTACGGGAGCAGAATGCCTCAGTTCTGCAAGAGGAAATACACAACCTACTTGCAAAAAGTGCTGAAGAGACAGTGCCCCTTGCAGATCGCGAGAGTGGCTTCTACAGTCGTTATTTTCTGGTACCAAAGAAAGATGGCGGACTCCGCCCATTCGTTTAGACAGGAAGAAACGTGCTCTTATGTGCTGTTTAGAGGTGGGTGAATCTGAAATCGGTCATACCATAATAAAAAACAGCAGTCTCTATGAATGGTTCTGTCCATCAAAAAGCACAGATAGTTTCACTGTCATGAGTTAAAAGCAAGCCAAATATACAGTTGTGCTGATGAATATCCCATTTACTTGTTGTTTAGTCAAAGCCAAATATTGTTCTTTGCCCTGCTGTGCTCTTCCTCTACAGCCTCTTTCGAGCCGATGAGGAAAGTGCCACGAGCTTCTGATGTGGATCGGTCAGGTGACAAGCTCACTTTGCCTCAGTGCCCACACTCCCCTCACCCCCTGCTGCAGGTTCCTTTCCAGTGCACTTCATGACTGCTGATCTTCGTCCCTCTCCTGACGTGCAATATGTGGTGTCCTTCGGCACTATAGAGGGCACTTGAGGATGAGGAAGATGCTATTTCGGTGACAGCGTCTGCGAAGGATGAGTGGTCCAACAGTCCGCTGGATTATACTACGCCCCACGACAGCAACGCAGGGGACCTCCATCATAGTAATGTAGAGCTCCTACACATCCTGTCCAAGGCAGTTGATGAGCTCGGTTTAGAGTGGGCGCCTCCTGCCAAGCCAGCCAGAAGCTGTCTGAACGAATGGTACCTCAAGTAGCACCACAGCCGGAAGGACACTTTGCGGAGACCCGGACCCTTTTTCATCCAAGGTGCACGATGAAATATCAAATTCTTGGAACGCACTGCTCACCAGTCGAGTGCACAATCAGGGATCCTCTCTCCTTTCTTCTGTGGATGGCTCTGACCAATTGGGGTAAGTTAAACTCCCCATTAGTGGAAGAAGCCATTGCTGCCCATCTCTGTCCGGCAGCCGCATTTAACTTTTCCGGGAAGGCTTTCTCTGCAGCGTGCAAAGCATCTTCAGCACTGCATGTGATGGCAATCCTCGAGGTCTATCAGGCTAAACTGCTCAAGGCGGGCTGGACCCTGAGGTTTTCAAAGAGCTCCGACGTGCCATGGATCTGGCCCTTAGAGTGACGAAGGTGACAGCTCGAGCGATTGACTGGGAAACATGGGAAATCTTGTGGTGCTAGATCGTCACCTGTGGCTTACTCAGAGTTAAAAGACTCAAATAAAATGGCTCATCTGGATGCACCCGTGAACCCCTCATGGCGGCGTTGTAGACTTTCACGGAGAGCTTTTTGTTGAAGTGCAAAAACAGTAGAAAGCCATTAGCCACTTCTTTCCAAAGCATATCGCTACATGCTTCAGTTCTTCTGCAGTACCGGGCCCATTTCAACGGTGTGTTAATGTCCACTGTACGGGAGCAGAATGCCTCAGTTCTGCAAGAGGAAATACACAACCTACTTGCAAAAAGTGCTGAAGAGACAGTGCCCCTTGCAGATCGCGAGAGTGGCTTCTACAGTCGTTATTTTCTGGTACCAAAGAAAGATGGCGGACTCCGCCCATTCGTGGATCTTGAGACATGATTTCGTTGAAATTAACAAACTTCAACTGATTTATATGTGATGACGCCGGTGCTATTTCACATCACCAGTGTTTCCCCCCCCCCCCCACCTTGACATGGTTTCGACCAGGTCCTGTAGACTGGGCTGTGTGTTTACCAAGAGCACCAATATCATTGCCACTCTCATTATGACTCCGTATGTAAAACTTGACATACTTAGTCGAGCCAGGATCCGTCATTGTAACATGGCGTGATTTTAATCGTTCCCCATAAGCATTAGAAAATGCAATGTCAAAGTTATGAATTGTAAGGGAGCATCTCTGGTTACTCCCGTAACCTCGGTTCCCTGAGATGAGGGAACCAGACATTGCACTTACTGCCATGTCACCTAGGTCAGGATCTAATAATTCCAAGTTGCTTCAGTCAAGATTCTGAATGGATGACGTCCAAGTGTTGCCTTATATAAAGAGAGAAGCCCCTCATATTTCGTGCACTTGAATGCCATTGGCCAGTGTTACTGGTGTGATTCAATAAGGCTTCAGTAGTATTTGGAGGAAGGGGTTTCCCCATAAGCATTAGCAAATGCAATGTCTCAGGGAACCGAGATTACGTGATTAACCGGAGACATTTTGTTTGCCTTTATCTCTCTGCATTTTCCCAATGGTGCCCCTAAACTGTATGCAGTAAATTTTGTAAAGTAAAATTTCATGATAAGGTTTAGGAACATTACGGTTAAGCTTGACAAAATATTAGATGTAGCTAAAGATACATATACATGTTTAAGAACAGATCTAATCTCAGAAATCTCCCCAGTGCATGTGCATTTTACACGCATATATAGGATATATCTATGAGATCTATATGTGGTAAGCTAGGAATATTGCATGCACATATTGTGTTATGGCTCTCTAGCATGCTTTCATTTCACTGATATTTCAGTTTAATGTTCAGATATTCATGGTAGTTTGTCTTCATAGAGGAAATGTGTACCGTTTCTCTCTGCGATGTGAGTTTTTCTTTCTAAACTGTTTTGTCTAGATTCACTGGGGGTTGTCTCTCTGCAGCTGTGCGGGTGTTGTGTGTGTGTGTGTGTCACCGTTTTTCTGTGTGTTGCAGGCTGTACCCACTCCTCTCCTCTCTCCCTGGCAGTGCCAGTACCAGATTGCACCTCGTGCCAGCATGCCTCAACGCCGGCAATGTGAGTCATTAACCCCTGACCTCTGATGCCATTCCCTTGGCAAAATGTTCTGCTTTCTTTCTGTCATCCTTTGTTTCTTTCTCTGCTCTTTCCTTCCTTTCTCTTTCATATATGGTCTCCCTATAGGTTTATGGTTTATATATATACAGTGTATGTATATATATATATATATATATATATATATATATATATATATATATACACACAATATAGTTACACCAGGCAGTGAGTCAGGGCTGTATAAATAGGATATTAGTGTAATGAGAGAGAGAGAGGAGGAGGAGATGTGGTGTGAGACAGATGAAAGTGGAAGCGGTTTAAGAGGGTTAGACAAAGTCAGCAGATGCCCGCTGGGCAGTTTTGAAGTGTCTCTGTCAGGTCTAGGTGGGTCACTGCACTGGTTGAATCACACCATCCGTTCCACAGTGTGTTTGTGTGGATGGCTGTGCTGTGCCCTGTCTTCAGGTGTGTTTGTGCAGGGATTTTGGATACACATTGCTGTGCATCAGTGCGGTCAGTCGAAGAGCCAACATTTGTTGTCTGAAACAGCATGAACACATGCAGGTTTAATAGATTGTGTGTGTGAGAGGGAGAGAGATATAGGAGTAATAGGATTCACTATAAAAGAAGAGCATTTTTATGTCTGCAGTTAAATTATTTTACATTTACTTTGGCAAAATTAAATGTTATGAATATTGTTCTGAATATAATTAATAATGGACAAACAGGTAGCTCTGTCTCAAACTCATCCCATTGACTGAGCTAGAAGTTGGCATGTCAGATCAAACAAACAGAGCTGCAAAACCATAGGAAATTCAACCTACAAATGGCTATAATTGGTTATAGTTGTCTGCATATTAACCTAGAATGGGTGTGGAAACCGGTTTTTAATAAAATAATAAATCTGATGTTGTGAGAGATGAAATTACATTGTGATTATGAAAAATAAGTATAAGATATATATATACTACTGTTCAAAGGTATGAAGTTAGCATGAATCAAACGTATCACGGTTTCCACAAAAACAATAAGCAGCACAAGGTTTTTTATTTTTTTCACAAATATTTCCTGAGGATCAAATTAACACATAAGAATGATTTCTAAAAGATCATGTGACACTAAAGACTGCTTTAAAAATTCTTATTGACCCCAAACTTTTCAATGGTAGTGTATATAATAATAAAATTGTGATGATAAACTATTGTATTAAATAATTATTTTTATTTTAGAGGTGGAAAATGAGCTTCCATAGATTAGAGAATGTATATTACTTTGGGGGGGGGGGGGGGGCAATTAACGCTTTAAAGGATTTGACTCCTTTCCAGAATTTTAAAGGGATAGTTCACCCAAAATTAAAATTACTTACCCTCATGTCGTTCCAAACCCGTAAGACCTCCGTTCATCTTCTGAACACAAATTAAGATATTTTTGATGGAATCTGACAGCTCTCTGACCCTCCCATAGACAGCAAGGGTACTACCGCGATCAACGTCCAGAAACGTAGCAAGGAGATCGGTAAAATAATCCATGTGACATCAGGGGTTCAACTGTAATTTTATGAAGCTACGAGAATACTTTTTGTGCGCAAAAGAAAAAAAATAATGACTTTATTCAACAATTCGTCTCCTCCGCGTCACCCTGTAGCGCCATTTTGGAGAGTATACACTGAACGCAAACAACGTATGTTGTTCTGTGTCAGCCGCACCACACGGATTCCACAACTTGTCCGAACTGATGTCACATGGATTATTTTACCGATCTCCTTGCTACGTTTCTGGACGTTGATCGTGGTAGTACCCTTGCTGTCTATGGGAGGGTCAGAGAGCTGTCAGATTCCATCAAAAATATCTTAATTTGTGTTCCGAAGATGAACGGAGGTCTTACGGGTTTGGAACGACACAAGGGTGAGTAATTCATGACAGAATTTACATTTTTGGGTGAACTAATCCTTTAAGTCCACATGAATTAACTTAAAACTTGTTGCTATACCAATATTTTTAGCAACAATTTTTACAGTAAATTTCAGTAAGGTTCAATTTGCAATAAATTGAAGATAGTGTAACCGTGTTTGCACACAGTAAATTATTCAGTTGTATTGTCCTTACTATGCTGTATCACAACTTTTTTAAGCCCATTGCAGTGGAGGATTCAAGCATACACTCTTAAAAATAAAGGTTCTTCACGATGCCATAGAAGAACCTTTTTGTCTAAATGGTTCCATAAAGAACCTTTAACATCTGAAGAACCTTTCTGTTTCACAAAAGGTTCTTTGGGGCGAAAGAAGGTTCTTCAGATTATACAAAGGTAAGAAAGAGATGGTTCTTTAAAGAACCTTTGCCTGAATGGTTCTTTGTGGAACCAAAAATGGTTCTTCTATGGCATCGCTTGAAGAACCTTTTGAAGCACCTTTATTTTTAAGAGTGTATATCATGAAAAATAGGTGAGGACAGCAGTAATATAGTTTTGTAGTAATTTAATTTAGCAGGAAGAAAGCTGTGATCATTTTAGAGAATGTCATAGATTGTAAACATGGCTGTAGTTCAGGTAGAGCAGATGTCAGATTGTTTGGTGTCTTCCTTAATAGATCTGACCCTCTTCCTTTCTTTTTTACTCCACTGTTCTTTCTGGTCTGTCTTCTTCTTCTTCCCATGTTCTCCTCTGTCTTTTCCTTTTCTCTTTCCTCTTCCTATTTCCTGATTGGATGAACTTGTGCTCTGTGTTGTTTCTCCCCCTCTGCCTATCCCATAATACTCCGGGACAGGGGTGGAGCATCTTATACATTACTTCCATGACACAGCGTGGTACAGTAACCTCTACTAAAAGCTTCAGCCTTTGCATGGTCACGTGACGTGAATGACCGATGCATGCTTTTTTGAGTCTGATTTTTATTTTTGAAGCATGGATATTCAGTTTTTTTTTTCTTCAAACATTCACAAAATACAGTTGGCATGAGACTTTTTTTCCTCTTTTTTTTTCATGACTTTTTTTGCCCAAACCACCTATATGAAGTCCTAATGTTTCTGCTCCTCTCTTCATCCGTGGGCTGTGATTGCTGTGGTTGTGTCAGATCTGTCTTTGCTTTGATGGAGCTACAGTGTTTACTGGTGTGTTCTGGGAGACCCACCATCTCTCTCTCAGCCTGCTCCTAGAGACTTTATCCAAAAAGTCATCTGTCTGCACAGGTGAACCAGGGTTTAAATATCTCAAACATACACACAAGCAATGAATTAGCCCATAGTGCAATTGTCCTTGGTCTTGTGACTGCACAGGGAGACGCTGAAACGTTTTAGAGGGCAATTAAAATAAAATTATCCAATATCTCCCTCAGGATTCACATTATAACCTCCACTTCTACAAACCCAGGATATTAAAAACTCTTCTATTATCAAAATGGCCACATTTCATCGGCCAAATCTTGCAGTAAGACGAATGACTGAATTAAAGCCAGACTTTATTACAGCTCTCTCTGTTGTAATATCCAGCAATCGTGTAACAAAATGATCTTGTGAAACATTTTGGAGGCAGTTGATTTGCCCTGCTCTTCTTTGAAATCTGGATGCTTTTTTAGGGCTCAACGATAAAGGATGTTTCTCTTCTAGGCCAAACAGGCCAATACTTCAGATTTGAATAGACACCACCACAAAAAAACATAAACAACAAAACTATAAAATTATTTTAATTACTTTAAAATATTTTTTTTAATTATTAATTGCTTCACAAAAAAAAGATTTTATTTTAATTAATAAGGTTTTCTTTACCAATAAATAAATGCAATTATAATTTGCAACACTAGCTGGAAATTATGCAACTATTACTATGTGAAAGCTAAGAATTCATATTCTTTTTCTAAACAATTCTAAAACAATGGCATAAAGTGCAAAGCATTACTGATTTGTGATAGTCTTGGCACATCCTCATCTATTATCTAAACTTTTCCTTTCAGACATACTAATCAGCAGAATTCAAAAATTGTTCAATACATCAAACAAAGCCATTTGAACACAACATATGTTAACTATTAACATAAGTATAGTGACAACTCTGCATTGGTCTGCTCAGCCATGCTTAATATTGAGCCCTGCTCTGTAAAGACTCAATCTATAACCTGGTCCTCATTCTACTGGAAATATATCAGATACTTCAGGTACTTATACAGAAACCCCTTCTTCTGTTTGCGTAGTTGTTTTTCATTTTACTGTCTTGTTGCTGTTGTTTGTTTAGTGCTGCATGATTCCTTTGTTTTTATGATGTTAGTATTGTATTATGTAACCGATATTTTTAACTCTAAATTTAACTAAATTCTAATTAAATGAGCCTTGTTTGAAGACAATATAAAAACACCTGTGATGAATTCTATATTAAAGTTGCCATGTTGCTTGGCAACCCCAAAACTGCCTAGAGTCAGTATAATGAACTATATTTCTGGGCACAAGAATTGTTTATCATGTGCAAATTGTTTATTGAACATTGTTATCATTTATCATAATGCTGTTGCTGCCATTTTATAAAAGCAATAAGGCTGTGGGGCTGTTCATTACAGCAATTTTACCACAGTTATGGGTATTTTAGGTATTCATCTTTGCATTATGCTTAAAACCATATCTTAACCATAGTAAAATTACTGTAAAAAGTGGCCTTGAGTGTCTTATTGCTTCTTTTAATGAAAGTGTAGAAACAGCATTATGACAACAAGCTAAGATGATAACAGTACACCAATGTTCAATAAATATTTTACACACTAAAACAATTTATCCGCTATTTTTTACGGGAATGTCATCCTGAGAACTGGGGTTTTCACCAATAAAGCAAGACATTAATATTAATTGGATGGGCAACTTGACTGAAGCAAATCAATTATTGGTGTAAACAGCTTATTAATACCTGTTTTAATCATTTAATTCCTTTAATGATTCTGAAAGCATTGTTGAAAACAGTGAATGCACTATGGATGTGTTCTCTGCAGGTGTCCTTACACGCGTCTGCACCCCTGAGTCTTTGTGATGTCACATAGATGCGTGACCGTCTGTACCTCACAATACTAAATTCGCTGACAAACCTCCTGCACACAAACTCTCATACACATGCTTTTATCCCCTTGTACCTGCACTGTACTCTTGTTCAGTGTTCTTTAAGTGAGGAACGACCATGTTGTTTTTTTGCGCTCTCTAATGGTAATGCTTTACATCTCTCTCATTCTGATATTTTCTCAGCCCTGTGTGGTCGGGCATGTGATAAAATCGTTTTGTGATGGTATCTGGAGATAATACAAATCTTACAAATGGTCTCCGGCTGATTAGAAATGTGGTGGGCTGCATGAAATCACTGTTAGCCAGTAGGGGGTGCTGTGGTTTCAGTACAGCTGTGCTCTTTTGCAGCCCATGAGAAACAAAGAGTGAATGAGGAGGAAACAAGGACTTACGCCACTGTCATGGTGTACAGTTGTCTTCATTGAAACTCACCTGCATACATGCTCATCCACCCAAAACATTTCGGTAACACTTTAGAATAATGGTCCGTTGTTAACAAGTAACTATGCAGTTAACAACAACTTCCTGCATAGTTACTTGTTAACAATGGACCATTATTCTAAAGTGTTACCAACAATTGGTTTGCAACTCAACGGCCAACTGACCAATTCTCACTATTAACAAGTTGCTTATTAGCATGCATATTACTTTATATTGGCTGTTTATTAGTACTTATGAAGCACATATTAATGCCTTATTCTGCATGACCATTTTTTTAGATGCCTTAAATCTTACCCCATCCCTAAACACGACAACTACCTTACCAACTATTAATAAGCAGCAAATTAGTAGTTTATTGAAGCAGTAGTTGTAGTTAATTGTTACAGTTGTTAATAGTGAGAATTGGTCCCCAATGTTACGCCCCTTACCATACTGTGATGCCGTGTGTGTGACGGTGATGCGTGTGCGCCTGTGATGCGCTACGAGACAACCAGTAAAACCCATTATAAATGAGGCATTTGTTGCATCCAGTGGGGACATAATTACTGATTATAATGACATATACTGTCTTTTTACGCGTTGCGTATCGCGCTGCGTAAACATAAAACCATGTCTGCATTTGTGATCGGAGAAACGACAAACAACAAGCGCTACTCTACACTGCTCAAAACTCGTGTTTGAATCGTCAGTGGCAAATTCTTTAAATATAAAAAATGTACTTACAGGCTGTGAGTCATGAAGCGCCAGGCTGTCCTTGCAAAGTTGGAATTGCCCCACTTTATAGAAACAGACAACGGCATTGTTGGCTATACTCTCCCAGGAAACAGTCCTCGTCCTTCATAAAATGCGCATGGTTGACTCTTAACTTTTATAAAGAATATCTCTTTGGATTTGAGACTTTAGTCTTTGCAACTTTACAGATCTTCTTTATGCACCAAGAGCTTGTAACACTCCACAGAGAAAGGAAAAATTGAAATCGCATCATATGACCCCTTTAAAATGTCCGTTTAATTAATTTATTTGGATTCTAGTTAATTTTAAAGGTGGGGTAAGCGATTTCTGGTAGCCAATGTTGACATTTGAAATCACCAAAACAAACACGCCCCTACCCCAAAAGGGTCTCGCCCCTATTTTGATAGCTCCGCCCCACACATACGTACGCAACCCAGGCAACAATTAGTTCTGTGAAAAAAAGCAAAACCAATGTTACACCGTGTCTACACTGGATGCGAGTGGCATGGCGTGACAAAATGCTATAGAACTCATTATAATCAGTGATGCTGATGCATCTCTATCTTTCTGTCGTCACTCGGCCCAGCTAATGTCCATCCTGTGCACTGAATGCTCTCTCCTCAACATCATGTGTAGACAAGACCCTTACTGCTCATTGGCTGCAAGTTTGTTTTGCTACTCGGCCCAAATCAGTTTTCTAAAGCGTTTTTGAAAAATCGCTTACCCCACCTTTAATTCTACTTATATGCAACCAAAATTCATCATTTTTTTCTCTCATTTTAAATTCAGGAATTGAATGGGAAGTTAAAAGGCCTTCTCAGTTAATTACTGAATTGTGCACAACCCTGGTTTAAGCACAATTTGGTTTTAAAGTAGATAACCACACTCTGTAAGCTAAGTGACTAATTAATTTCTTAGACTTGCAGCCAAATTTTATAAGTGAATTTGACTAACCATTGCTGTGTGAACAGGACTAGCAACTGTTGCTGTCAGTTAAAATCCCTTTATACAGTATTACTATAACTGCTTCTGTAAGCTTTTCTATGAATGGGACAATTCGAGAGTCACACCTGTTATTAAATACAGATATCAGTCCCATACACTGACTATGGGATTGTAGCCCCTGATCACATATCTCCTTTCTGGTTTATTGTGATAAATAATGTTCTGTTTTGTCTTCTGCAGCCTCAAATACTTCAGCCCATCAGTCACATCCCCAACGAGCCCCTCATCCAGGGAAAACTAGCAAGAATAGTCCCCACCGGGGTCCACAATGATGCCTGCACCGAAGAGGAACTGCCTCCTACGACCTGTCTTACAACCCCCTGCACCGTTCCAATTCTTCCTCCTGCTAAAGACCCTCAAATGGAGTCAAAATCTCTGCCTGACCCAGAAGAGCTGAGCCGGTTGCTTAGCACCCACCTTCGCATACAAGACAACAATGAGAATGACTCATCAGGGGCTGGAGAACAGATTGCGAGACCGACCCTTGAAAGCCATCAACACAAACTCCTGCAGACACCTCATCCCTTGTCCATCTTCAGCCCGCGTGTCCTGCAGCCTCCAAGTCTACACAAATGGGTAACTCTCCCTGCTCTGTTTATAGGGGGCGGTAGTGGGTCAAACCCAAAACCAGGACCCTCTGTGAACCACAAGGCCCAGCAGCTTCTTCCTCCTCCTCCGTCCAGAGGTTTGCCATGCTTCATGGCAGGGAACCACATCATTACTCGCGGCCGTCTATCCCAGCCTTGGCCAGCAGTGGTCGATGCTGACCCACAACACAATGCTTCGGTACAGCTCGGCATATCCACAAGACTTTCAAAGCCAAAGATCCACTAAGGGTCAGCTGCAGCCATAGACACTAATAAGGCTACCTCCCTGAACGCATGATCACACATGCGGCTTGCACTAGATGGTGTTAGTGGCTAGGTAACGTTTTAAGCTAAACAAAGCAGCTAAGCTATCGCATCTAACTATGCAACAAAAAGTAGTGTCACAATCAGCGCATCTGTCGCACAAAACCGCCCTATCACTTCAAACTAAAAGTCATTGATCATAATTCCTTAACCACTAAGAAACCTTTACCACTCACAATTACATCATCCATACAAGATCGTTCTAATCTAGCTGAGCTCCTAATGGATTGACAAACTGAAGGAAAAAATTACGGACAGAAATTCAGTCTGAAAGAGAAGGCAAAAGCAGAGAAAACGAGTACTAGAGAGGTCTTTTTACTAATACTCAACAAACATCAAAGATGCGAGTGCTGTGACATAGACTGCCTGTGGAGATGATTCAAGACACCCTCAGTGTCTGGCTATTTCCCCATGCGGTGTGCCCTCAGGACACCAACTCGTTTAGTGGGTGAAAATGACATTTACATCACCAACCTCCTGAGGTTTAACTGCGAAACGCATATTATTTTCTACGCAGCCTCACAGATCTTGTCTTAAAGAGAGTCATTATGTCATGTGACCCAAGTATCCTTTCCAGTTTCCAAAGGAAAACTTCTCAGTCTGCTGTGATTTGATCTGTTTGTGTATTACTTTATGCCTCACTTCACATCCTTGAATTCTGAATTCACCACATAAACACGAAGAAAACATTGCAAGCTACAAAATCTCAAAACATTTTTTTATCGTTCTCATTCCTAGAGTACGTCTTGTTTCTCAGTGCAGTAGAGTCTTTGACCTATAAACACAGTGTTTTGGCAGGAGGGCGCTGGCACGCCACCGTCAGTGCTTCCTTTATTTTCACCTTGCCTGCAGTCATGATCAGCAGAATTTCAGTTTAATTAGGCTTATGCCTCATGTATTAACAAGGTTCTTTTTCTTTATGAATTATGGCATGCTCAAAGCATAAACTTGCCCCCCACACACATATTAGTTGCATACAAAATTGTTATAATGCTTTTTAATTATTTATACATTAAGATGTTTACCGTTAAAATGCCTTTATTAAGCTGTTCAGTCTGATCCAGTGCTGCAGGAATAACATTTTTGCCTTGTCTTTGGAGCAGAAATACTCTTGCGGTGAAACTTTAAATGTACATAAATTACCCACTTGAAGATTTTTGTCTTGATGTTTCAATAACTTATTTTTGGCTCTGCAAGTAATGATACTTAAGACAGTATCATTTATGGAAAAATTGGACAATTTGTCCTTTGCCATAAGGTAGACTGATTTGATATGAGGTTGCTTTTGTTACCAGTAGGTGTTTTCTAAGGGAGGATGGTTTCCAGTTTGGTTTCCTTAGGGAAATGTTTTGCTCCATTGTGGCTTCATAAATACAACAGCTGCCAGCCTGTTTGTCTGGACAGAATAGATGTTTACTAAAAGAGGAATTCATTTAAGCACTTTAAATTACCCATTTCAACCTCCACACTGGAGAGACTCTGGTCTTTTTGACCTGTTTGATTTGCTGTCATCTTATTGTGTGCAACTAATTTTATTTGGCTGTATGTGTCTTGATGTTCTGTCCCTGTGTGCCCTGGTCCAGTGGACATTGTGAGACTTTAATAAAGTGAAGGAATAAGATTCACACTCTTTGTTGCAATTTCTTTGTGTCAGACATTCATTTGCGTGGATTGCTACAGCTCTTCCTTCTTCAGGGCTGCTTTATGCCACCCTGTTCATTATACTGTAAATCCACACATTGGGAAAGAGTTGTCTAATATCCTCAGAGTCTGCCCCAAACACTGTTTGTGTAAACAGCCTTGACAATATAAAGACAAATAAGAGCTGAACTTCAGCATTTTCGGAAGAAAAGTTTCAGCATTGTTTTTCCAATGCTAAATGGGTATACAGAGAAATTAAATTAAATTCCTTCAGTTTCATGGCGCAATTACACTGAAAACAGTCTGGAGTTAATATTTTAACCAATTATTTTAGTTGAGAAAAGACAAGAAAAGTTTTATATGAAAAAGCTTTGAAATTGTTTTGACGGTATGATGATATTTTGGGGGGCTGCTGCGTTGCCAAACAGTTGCTTGGGTGTCTTTAGGCAGTTCTAGGAGATAGATTAATGGATAGATGGATCCTATAGTATAGATGGGTTGGATAGAGATAGATGGATACAATGGGTTTTATAGATGGCTAGATACTGTAGTAGTAACTGTATATGGATGGATACAATAGATGGGTAGATAGATACTAGATACAGATAGATGGATGCAATATATTGATGGATAGATACTACAGATAGATGGATGGATAAATTGATGGACTACAGATAATCTGCGTTTGTCTTTCTCAAATGTCTTGTTGCTGACAGCCTGTATCCCCTCTCATGGCATTGATGATTGTGTGAAGATTCGTTGAAGGGCAGAGATCCAGGGACGCCATGCTGCTGCCAACGAGTTATTCTCGTTTCTCAGTGCACTGAACTGAAGATGCTGCGTTTTCCAATTCTCTGCAGCAGTTCAGGGCTAAATGCAAGTGGCGTTGATGTACTGCCTGAATATGTGTTCTACAAGGAACAGACTCTGCATTCCCTGCTTGGAAAGTTAGAGGCCTTTATTTTTATTTTTTTTATTTTTATTTTTGACCTTTTCCACTAAATTTTTCAGAATGTTTTTCTTCTTTTGATCTACTAGGAAGTGTCAAAGGGGCCTGCTCAGATGAGATTGGGCTGGTCAGTCAGCCAGTAGAAGCATGTACAGTATGCGTTTGAAGTGTATTTGGCTTTGAAGTTGAGTGTAGGAGGGTTAACTCCAACCAGGACACTGATTGCTATTGTAGCACAGAGCGGGAACTGATTGGATGACTTAACTGGAGTCTTGCTATCCAAAGTGTTGACCTTCTGACCCCATCTGCCCCACCAATCATGTTTTCGAACTGTAATCTAGAGGTCAAGATATTAGATGGGTATCTTTGCAGTGAATGCTGAGTGTCTAATGGTCTCTTGACTGGATAAATTAGGTATGTGTGTGTGTGTGTGTGTGTGTGTGTGTGAGAAAGAGAAAGAAAGAAAGAAAGGGAAGAGAGTTTGGAGAATGCAGTGTGAAAGAAATTAATTACATAATTGTTGTCTGTGATTATCCGGACCTCCAGAGCGTGTTTGTTTTTCTGTTGTTTTTTTCAATCCAAAATCTAAAACAAAGGCATTGACAGTTTTGTAATTTCCTTGTAATAAAACTACAGAAAGAAAGGTTTGGAAAATGGAGAAGAGAAAACAAAAAGGAACAACACTGTTCTTTTCTCTCACTTATTTCTCTTTTTCTCTATAAGAATCTTTTCCAAGCATGGCTGGGTCAGAGGACCACGGAGGTCTGTGCCACAAGCTTCACAATTTAGTCCATAAATGCTTATCAAGGTTAATATCTAATAATATACTAATATAAAAACTATTATGTAAAAAAGACAAAGTTATAAGGATGAAATCTTTAGCAGAATGAGAGTTGTTTCCCCTGCAGCGTTTAATGTAGAAAAATGTGTATCGGCTTGCTTGAATAGGCTGTCCTGTCTTGGAGAAGAGGAACGCTAGAGTAGTATCAAGCACTCAGACATGCCCCACTCGGACCGCTGCTCTTCATCACCATGCAATCACTGGAGTGAGCACTTAAACTCATCTTACAGGCTGCCTAGAGGTCAGACAACACTTACAGCTCTGCATTCAATGCCCATTGAAGAAGGTTTTGCTGTCCTGCAAACACACAAGGAGGTCATCATGAACAAAGTTGTTTAAAGCATTGTGAAGACAGGCCTGTTTCACACAATTTAATTTCAATAGTTTAAAAGGTTTATAACGCTCTTGTGAGCAGTGTGTGCTGTGAGTTTCGGCAGAGCTCCCCCTCCCCATGCATCAGATGCGGAAACATGTTGAAAAATAAGCTATTTACACAATCTTTTGCTGTATAGGGTCTTGTGAGGACATGATAATGGAGTGAGCTGGTCTCCCATTGCTTGAAAACACATCTGTTGGGCTTGATGTTCCTCATGCAGTGACTGACAAAGCAACACTTTCAATGCAGATGATGATAGCAGTTTAGTTACAATTTGGGCTTTGGGTTCTGTTCTGGATTAGTTAATTACCATTTGGATCTTAAAGTTTCTCATGTAAAATGCATTTCAACAATCAAGCTTGTAATAATTCTCAATGGCACACTCTTGATAGACATTTTATAATTTATGGCTGTTATTAAGTGAAATACTTAACGTAGTAACCCAGAAATCACTTTACTTTCTGTTTAGAGATGCAGCTATAATGCTGTCAGTGTGAAAACACAACACAAGCCTGCAGTAGATGTAGAACTGGACACTACCATGGTACATATAAGCCACTTTATCAGTTATTTTTTAGGATCTTTGATAGTTTATTCTCTGAGATATGAGTAATCCTATTTATACATTTTTTTTGTTTATCCAAGTACAATATACAGTTGAACTATGGGGAGATTCCCTGTAGGGATCAGACCTGCAATCTTCTGTTTACCAGCCCTGAGCTTTAACCATTAGTTTGTTCCGGATCTGTCTCTGTGGTCCCACCTCTAAATCTGCTGCATGTATTCAGTGCACAAGTGAACTGCCATCTTGTTAGAAATACACACAGGCATTCAGTCTGTGTGTATTTTTTACAGCAGTGGTTCTCAATTGGTTTGCACATTTTGTATGTATCTGCAAAGCTATATCTTTCGGGCAATTCGTACGTATTTTACGAAGTGGCCAATTCGTATGACCTCACTCGTACGATTTCTGTGACGGTTAAGTTTAGGGGCAAATTTGCCACCTCGTAAAATATGTAAAATTTTTCACAAATCATATGATTTTGTACGAGTGAGGTCGTACAAATTAGCCACCTTGTCAAATATGTATTGCAGAGAGATTGGGTTGGTATCTCTTATCACTTTAGATGTTTGTTCTATTCGACCATAAGTGGACATCATAGGATATTCGGCCATGATTCCAGTTTGATAGGAGCGTATATGTTCCATTCAAAGGGCATTAAAGTGTGCGAGACGTGAATTTAAATTGTATTTATTTACAGAGGTATATTATGTCACACTTCACACTTCTCTAGTAAGTTTCGTCTGTGTGTGAAGATGCTGCAGGCTGTGGCGTAGCGCAAATCCATGAATGAATGTTTCGAAGTGAAATAAACTTCACCAGATTTCCCATGCTCAGGGAGTAGTAAGCAATAAACACTGTGTAGGGACCCTGTCAATCGGAACACAGTTCATGCATGGAGCTCTCTTCTAACGAGCTAAGGATCTGAGTCAGATGTGTTAAATAAGAGAGACATGCAAAATATGCAGAGCGGTGGTTCATGAGGACTAGAATTGAGAACCACAGTCTTACAGGATGGCAGTATGCCAGATGCCTTTGTTTTGTGGATTAGTAACCTGTGCAATTCTAGACACATCAGTGCACTCAATGTTTGAAGTATGTTGTACATGCAGCTGAGTGCTTTTTATCATTATGATTTCCGTGTCTTTAGGAGTTCATGACTTGGATTTTAGAAGAAAAGTTCTCAACGGGTGGGTTGCTTTCAAAAAATGGGACAAGGAAAAACACATATATGCAAATGCAAATAATAATATGGCAATTATTTTGAACCAAGTAATCACGCATAGTTAGGAAGGGAAAATAAATAGGCTTACTTAAGTGTAAAAATGAGATAAAAAATAAGACATAAAAATTTAAGTTATTTAAATAGTTTTTTTTCAAGTGAAATAAAATATGACCCAGACTACATGGAATACTGAATTACTTGCAAGGAGGGGCAGCCACAAATTGCTTTGAGCAGTGAATTTTTGGCTGCTAAGAGCATGAAACCATCAAAATTCAAGAGACATTTAGAAACCAAATTTAGGCAAAACAAAACCAGTTAATAAATACTGATCTAGTACACTAAACATTCAGAAATCTGTTAGAATCAGCAAAAGACCTCCACAGTAAACCATCCAACTTCACTTACGATGGAAAAATACATATTTGAATGATTTAAATATTTATTTTTCTGTCGCATTATCTATTTTTAATGGCTGTTTTGTCAGAATAATCCTCGATGAATCAACCATCATTGTTAAAGCCTATGTTTGCATGAGTGTTTGATGAAACATTAATGTGCTTTTGTCCATCAGTAACCGCTGAATGAATATTTTAGTGGTTGTAAGCTCAAATAAACATTTTGGATGAATAAAAATAATTGATGACTGTCTGCTACACACTTCTTTCCTGTACAAAAGACTTGTTTGGGAGTGATTTATTCATATTACTAGCTTTTAAAACAGGTGGAATGTGTAATATCCACTAGGAATGCCAAAATTAATAATTAAGTCTGATGAGGATACAATTTTTTTTTTGCACAATACAATAGCACTCATGCACAGCTTGTCCAATCAGATTAGCTTTCAGTCTCTGTGCTCAAGAAACAGAGTTTCCTTTCAAAAAGAATATGGTGTAATATTTATACTGCTCTAGGCAACGGTTGGATTTAAATTGACCTGCAGAAACCTAGTGAGGGTTAAAATAGTACAAGCACAACTTAACATCCATAACAAATTAACTTCAGAATAGATATATCTGAATCAGTGACACTATAATAAAAATACACAAAGGTTATGCGAGACATACTTTACCATTAATCCCTGAAACTGAGAAGAAACAGAGGGTAATCTTCTTATTATTGCTGGAATGAGATTATTGGCTGCACTGATGAAGTATATCCGTGCTTGCTGCATTAGAGGACTCTGTTGCTTTAAGAGACAGACAGTCTCCCGTCGGCAGTTTGCTAAGGGACGGACTCCACTGTAGGCAAAATGAATTAAAGGAAAAATGAAATCAGAAAGCCACCAAGCACAGGTATAATCTCGATAATTTTCATTCAGTAACCAAGCAAGTGGAGAGTCATTTTAATCAAATTTGACACCCATGTTTCTTAACAACCCCCTGGAAACAGTTTCTGATATTCAGTCATGTCCTCCATGGTAAACATAACAACAAAAATGTGAATGGAAGCAGAACAGGATGATGAAAACAATTCAGTAAACTGGACAAAAACAAACAAACCATAACGTCAACCAAACTGCTCAGTGCAGAGTTTATGTGAAGTTTATATTGAAGTGTACTTGAAATGAATCCTTTTGTCTTATGCTTGACAGTCAGTCAGTGAGTCACAGATAATTTGAGGTGCGACCTGGTATAAAAATCTGAAATGAAGCACAGAGAGGGACATGAGTCAAATCAGCCATATTCAATCAAAATCTCTATAGTTACATTTACAGTATTTAACTATATGAGCAAGGTAACTCATTTAACTGTGAATGAAAAATGGGCTGTTTTAGTCTGCAGAAAACCTCCTTACATTAGTTTCAGCTGAGGAGATCTTATTAAATAGGTGGCTGCATGGCATGTAAATATGTGTGAGAGTGGGTTATTTATTTAAAATCACTGTTGCCGGAAGCCTTTGGGAATTTGCAATGGTGTAAATATTTGAAGAGGTCTTGGTTATACACTGTCCAAAAATGGTGCAGCACTTTGCAAGTTTAAAAACGCAAAACTGTAATTTTCTTACTAAATATTTAAACACTATATATGTAGCATTTATTTATCACCAGAATGGTGTTTGATGATGTTAGGATCATTGATTCTGTACCAGAGAGAATGACAGAGGTAAGCAAGACAACTGTGTTTAACTGTGTTTTTTGAGCCAAAAGTGAAAATTGTGTCATCATTTATTCAGCCTCATGTCATTCCAAACCTTTATGACTTTCTCTGTTTTTCTTTCTTCCGCAGAAAAAAAAAGATGAAGACAATGAATGGGGACTGGGACTTTCAAGCTTCAAAAGAGATACCAGAGCACTATTAAGTATCTTGAAAGTGGTCCTTTTGATGCATTGCAAGTCTTATGATACCTGTGTGAGAAACAGATCAAAATGTAAGTCATTACTGGTTAAAACCTCTTGACATCCATTCTAGTTCTCCTTGACATATTCATGGGAGGCATAGCATTGTCTGATTCATGAATGAATCCTTTTTTGGAGTTAGATCTTTTCAATGAATTGGTTAACAAAAAGGTCTGAATGATTGATTAAAAAATCAGACTGTTCCAGTTCTTGAGTGTAACTCACTGACTCACTGGTCACAGTGGTTAACAGCTTGCTGGAGTCATATGGAGCATTTTTTGTGCTTTTGCTTTCTATTTTAATGTTTGAAAGCCTCCGTCTCCATTCAAGGAGAGGAGTTACCTGCATAGTTTTCAGAATTTCTCCTTTGGTGCCCTGTAGAAATAAAGAAAGACATGACATGAAGCAGGTAAGTAAAACAATAACTGGATTGTAGTTTTTTGGGTTATATTTTTTCCCCCTCAAGTCTCCTGTTTCAGTCTCCTGTTACATAACATTTTGTAGATCTGTAAAGTTATGAATACAATCCACTTTCATACCTTGTTAGATCAGTTTATTTGAGTCCCTTCCTCTTAAATGTTTGTTCTGTTCTCAGGAGCTTTTCCCCATAGTTTACCAAAGCTATTCTTTACTTATAATTAGTTTCCACTCTATAGTTCTTTCTCTTTCTGTTTCAGAAGTGTACAGTGAGCTTCTGTTTAATCACAGCTTCCCTGCACTTGCCAAAGGCAGATTACAAAGCCTGTGGCAAAAGACCCTGCAGACAAAACATTTGCCTGTTTATGTTTCCGTTTTTCCTTAGCCACTAAGTTATTTTTATTCCAAAGTACCTAAAAGCACGTAATCATTCACTTGGTTTCTATAAAAGATTTTTTTTAACGAGCGCTGCAGGCTTCTTTGATGGTTTAAGGTCTTTAATACCTGGAGAGAGTCATCCATTAGCATTCACAGCTAAAATAAGTGGCTTAAAGTGGAAACTTTTTATTTATTTATTGAATCCATCCATTGTGTTTATATATCAGGTCGATCTTTAATGGATTGTAGATTTGCTGGCTAGTTATATCACCTTATAGGATTTTGGATAATTAATGTCAATAAACCAGTAACTGGGTTCCTCTTGAGCACACTTGGCTTGTGTTTCAGGATTGGTCAGTCTCTGTATGGACTCTGTCGCACTTGAATCTATAATCCAATAATTGCAACTTTTACGTTTTTGTGGATCGTGAGAGATGCTGATTCAGTGCAGATGATTTTAGTTTGTTTGCTTCACAGGTACTGTTCTCTCTATTTATGGTGACAGTATGTTCATATATATGTTGCAGAGATAAATGCAAGCTATCTGTACATGCAAAGAGTTATTTTCTAATGCAGGTGTATCAAAGTTCAACATTGCAGTATAAATGATATAACTTCTAATCTGCCCCTAAGGTAATAAATACTCATAATAAATACTGAGTCCGAATGAAAATACTGGGTCTGAACTGTGGAGAAACTTCATAGAGCTAGAGATGATCTTATTTTTTATTAAATTTTTTAACAGCCTTTTTTTTAATCCACAGCCAGTGCTAGTGCATAAAATAGACTATTATTTGGTGCTTTCTTATTAATTTAGTATTCAATTATTGTGACTGGTCTTTTTTTCTTGTGCAGAGGTTAGGGTTAGGCTTAGGGTTTGGTGATTAAAGATATCCACATTAAAGTATAATATAATTATAGAACTATATTTATAATAAATACATGCATTATAGTGTGATTGAATCCACTTCTGTGTGTTGCATTTTTCAACCAAAGATTGCTGAGGCTTTAACAGAATCTGATTTACAGAGAATATTTTCCCTCGTCAACCCAAAAAAAATCCTTTTCTCTTGCTTTTCTTTCATTTTCCCATCATCTAAACACATAAACCATTGTGGATTGTTTGTGGAGTGGAATAATGTTCATCAATATGCATCAAATACAAGGAACTGAAAATCAGCAGGACCAAAATTATCATCCAGAATAATAATAATTTTATTACTGTTTAAATATTACTACTAATTTATAGCTTTTATTGACCTGAAGAACAGGATACAGCTTAAGGGCGTCTTCAGGGGAAATCTTCAAACAGCATTTCAGTGAACTGAGAAAGCCAGACAGTCACCATCACCCAGGAAACAACTGCCAAGTTCTCCATAAGAATAAGACCTTCATCATTTTTATACAGCTGAACCCCCAACCCGCCAATAAAGTTAACAGAAGTTACAGAGATACCTTCCAAGCACACAGTTCTCTTCAGAGCACTCTATAATCAAACGCTTGGCCCCCAATTAGCAGCTTCAGCTGGAGGATTCAAACGGCAGGCAGGGCATTCTGAAGTGCGACAGAAACGGGACTCAGCTGCTTCAAAAAGTCTATGTCCCTGAGTGTTTCTGAAAAGATCAGTAAGAGTTTATAAAAGATTCTACACACATACAGGGTGTGTGATAATGACAGGCTACTGAAAGTTTTTTTTTCCACTACTGTAATGCTTTGCTCTGTATAAGTGTGCAGTGAGTCTAATCCATATCACAGGAGTACTGTAGGTCTCCATACCCAGTGAAAACCATTTCTTTGTGTGTCACTACCATGATGTCAGGAGAAAGCAGCAACACTGTTAAACATTCACATTTGGAAGCAAAGTTTATTCATTTCTGTTCATAGAGTTAAAATTGTAATTTTATTCAGTCAATTTCATGCTATTTGTCTGTCTGTCTGTCTATCTGTGGGTCTGAAATTCCATATACAGTGGGTACGGAAAGTATTCAGACCCCCTTACATTTTTCACTCTTTGTTATATTGCAGCCATTTGCTAAAATCATTTAAGTTAATTTTTTTTTCCTCATTAATGTACACACAGCACCCCATATTGACAGAAAAACACAGAATTGTTGACATTTTTGCAGATTTATTAAAAAAGAAAAACTGAAATATCACATGGTCCTAAGTATTCAGACCCTTTGCTCAGTATTTAGTAGAAGCACCCTTTTGATCTAATACAGCCATGAGTCTTTTTGGGAAAGATGCAACAAGTTTTTCAGGGGATCCTCTGCCATTCCTCCTTGCAGATCCTCTCCAGTTCTGTCAGGTTGGATGGTAAACGTTGGTGGACAGCCATTTTTAGGTCTCTCCAGAGATGCTCATCGCACTTGAATCTATAATCCAATAATTGCAACTTTTACGTTTTTGTGGATCGTGAGAGATGCTGATTCAGTGCAGATGATTTTAGTTTGTTTGCTTCACAGGTACTGTTCTCTCTATTTATGGTGACAGTATGTTCATATATATGTTGCAGAGATAAATGCAAGCTATCTGTACATGCAAAGAGTTATTTTCTAATGCAGGTGTATCAAAGTTCAACATTGCAGTATAAATGATATAACTTCTAATCTGCCCCTAAGGTAATAAATACTCATAATAAATACTGAGTCCGAATGAAAATACTGGGTCTGAACTGTGGAGAAACTTCATAGAGCTAGAGATGATCTTATTTTTTATTAAATTTTTTAACAGCCTTTTTTTTAATCCACAGCCAGTGCTAGTGCATAAAATAGACTATTATTTGGTGCTTTCTTATTAATTTAGTATTCAATTATTGTGACTGGTCTTTTTTTCTTGTGCAGAGGTTAGGGTTAGGCTTAGGGTTTGGTGATTAAAGATATCCACATTAAAGTATAATATAATTATAGAACTATATTTATAATAAATACATGCATTATAGTGTGATTGAATCCACTTCTGTGTGTTGCATTTTTCAACCAAAGATTGCTGAGGCTTTAACAGAATCTGATTTACAGAGAATATTTTCCCTCGTCAACCCAAAAAAAATCCTTTTCTCTTGCTTTTCTTTCATTTTCCCATCATCTAAACACATAAACCATTGTGGATTGTTTGTGGAGTGGAATAATGTTCATCAATATGCATCAAATACAAGGAACTGAAAATCAGCAGGACCAAAATTATCATCCAGAATAATAATAATTTTATTACTGTTTAAATATTACTACTAATTTATAGCTTTTATTGACCTGAAGAACAGGATACAGCTTAAGGGCGTCTTCAGGGGAAATCTTCAAACAGCATTTCAGTGAACTGAGAAAGCCAGACAGTCACCATCACCCAGGAAACAACTGCCAAGTTCTCCATAAGAATAAGACCTTCATCATTTTTATACAGCTGAACCCCCAACCCGCCAATAAAGTTAACAGAAGTTACAGAGATACCTTCCAAGCACACAGTTCTCTTCAGAGCACTCTATAATCAAACGCTTGGCCCCCAATTAGCAGCTTCAGCTGGAGGATTCAAACGGCAGGCAGGGCATTCTGAAGTGCGACAGAAACGGGACTCAGCTGCTTCAAAAAGTCTATGTCCCTGAGTGTTTCTGAAAAGATCAGTAAGAGTTTATAAAAGATTCTACACACATACAGGGTGTGTGATAATGACAGGCTACTGAAAGTTTTTTTTTCCACTACTGTAATGCTTTGCTCTGTATAAGTGTGCAGTGAGTCTAATCCATATCACAGGAGTACTGTAGGTCTCCATACCCAGTGAAAACCATTTCTTTGTGTGTCACTACCATGATGTCAGGAGAAAGCAGCAACACTGTTAAACATTCACATTTGGAAGCAAAGTTTATTCATTTCTGTTCATAGAGTTAAAATAGTAATTTTATTCAGTCAATTTCATGCTATTTGTCTGTCTGTCTGTCTGTCTATCTGTGGGTCTGAAATTCCATATATATATATATATAATGTTGAACCTGGAGAATTTAACAGCTAGCCTCAGAATATGACATTTTAGTGCTTCCAGCTCTTTCCACATATGTATCTATCTTACTCTCAGAGGGTGTTCATGGCAGAGTTATATGAGCCAGCGAGAGACAGACAGCACAGCTGCTCTCAGGCTCCCTGTAAAGTGATTCAGCTTTCTGATAAACACCAAAAATAACCAACCACTGAGCTCCTCTCCTTCCTGATCATTTAACACATCCCGAACCTGTGACAGACTGAGAACTCTCCATTGAGACCAAACCCCGTCACCTACTTATGTGTCAGAGCCCCTAAACCCTGTGCTGTGATTGAGAAACATCCTCTTCCTCCAGCCTCCAGGACCCAGAAAGGACCAGGTGTTGACTGAACCCCTTATGAAAGAATATCATTTTGGGCATCGCTGAGCAAAAGCAGACAGCTGCAGATCACATACGTATCCGTATACCCCACGCTAAGACATGACTAATCAATATCACTCTGCATGCGGCTGCTCCTGCCTGCTGTATGCGTTTATAGGTGATGGGGTCCGTCACTAAATCCAGATGGCCCCTGAAGCAGACTGGCTGACAGCACACAGCCCTGCACAGTAATTGTGGCCTTTATGGTGTGACTATAGGCTGCTGTGATGGTCAAATTTTAAAATGAGAGCTGAAACTGACATTAAAAAGAAAACCTTTCATGGCTCAGTCCTATTATATTGAAACAATCTTACTGTAAAATTATGGCATGTTACAATACAGTAGATGCTGAATAAACACTTCTCACTGTTTATCAGATCTTTTTATGTGCTTTTTTTCTTTCTAGATTTCTGTCATTTAGAAACTTTCTGGGTTATAGGGAGACCATAGCTTTTTAGATTTAAGATTGTGGACAGTCTAGAGTGCTTGAAAGATACTCTAGACTGCTATATGTTGTATTTATTTTATTTTTGTGTACCTTTACCATAGCTCTGGCCACATCATGACTTCACTGGGGCTGCTGTATTGACATAGTTTGTTTTTGCCACAAATTATACCAGATTACAAACTTAATGGGCATTTTCAACTGAGAGAAACTGGCCTTATTGGATTCTTTCAATATATAGTTCAGTCCATCCTGCATGATTTCAGACATTAGATAATAGAGGAAAAATTCATGTGATTAGATTTTGTAACGTTTTATCATTGAAACATCTTGTGTTTCTAAAGATGCCTCTTGAAAACCCTTACAGAAAAACACCCTTTACATTCTCACTGTATATGTTGTAGTAATATGCTTTGTTTGTTATGGTTATTAAAATGTAGCTTTTATAGAATTTTGTCTCTCTCTTGTCGTTCCATCTTTTTGTAATACCGTACATGAATAGATGAAAGAGATATTGTGAAGAAAGGAGCAAAAATGGAAAGGAATGGAAGGAAGGGAGGAAAGATTGAGGGGATGAAAGAAGGAAAACATGAAAAGGAGATACAATAAAAGGAAAAGAAAGAAGGAAGGAAGAAAAAAGAACAGAAAAAGGAATGCAAAGCAGGAAGTATGTGAGGATGGAAGGAAGAAAGAAAAAGGAGTCAGACACAAAGGAATGAAAGGATGGAGAGAAGAAAGAATGAAGGGAAGGTTAGGAAGAAAAGAAAGAAAAAGAGCAGTC
The DNA here is from genome assembly GCF_001515645.1 of Sinocyclocheilus grahami. NCBI lineage: Eukaryota > Metazoa > Chordata > Actinopteri > Cypriniformes > Cyprinidae > Sinocyclocheilus > Sinocyclocheilus grahami. The sequence continues at coordinate 2,508,790 of NW_015505183.1, forward strand.
ACAGCTCACATTTGTAATTCACTGGCTGATTTTGTGTGTGAATTCCAGTACTTGGACAGAACACTGGCTCTCTAACAACTGTTCCAGTAAGCATTTAAATCTTTAATGATTTTAAACGCTTCTGGAAAGTGGATAAACACTCTTTAATGCAGCAAATGTTCAGCATGGCCGGCTCTGAATATTTAATTCAATAAAGAGGCACTGACCAACAAATTAAGAGCTACGAGAACATTCACTCAACACAGCGTCTCATACACCTGTGTTTCCTGATAGACCCATGAATTCATGCCAACGCATGCACAGACACCCTCTACCCCCCAACCCAACGGGATGGACGAGAGTAAATGAATGTGGTCTGGGGTGAGTCTGTCAGATATGAATAAGCACAGTCCTCCCAGGTGTCATCTCCTCCATCATCACAGTGGAGGGCTCCCCTATCTGGGACAGTACTGCTCCTGAGTTGCCCACCCCTAGGAAAGACTGAGAGGATGCGAGGTGATCCCCTGCAGTGCTGTGCTGGAGCTCTGACAGTACTCAGATGAAATCCTCTCAGACAAACTCTACCGCAGTAGGACACATTAAATAGATCTGCTTTGATGCTAATGTCGGCCCTGTTTTTCACTTATTCCATGATACTTTTCCCATATACTGTATTCTTAGCGAATGACCTCTGCACTTTTTTCTCTTTATTTTAGTTTATGTCTACAATGAGTGTCTGACATTCAGTGAAAAAGCAAAGGGCAAAATGACTATTTTCAGTTCATGTGTATTCTTTTTTTCTGACTGGAATTGGGCAAAATCCTAACATCAAAACATGTTGTGCGAGGTTAGTGGGACTGGAGTTATGAATAAGTGATGAATATGCATATTTTCAGGCGTCTTATTGATGAATATACATATTTTAGACCTCAGTCACACTAGCTCACACCTGAAGTGAGTCTGATAGGAAAGCTGATCGAGCTTCTGCCACCTGGAGGTCAAAGAGCTCGATAAAATCTCTCTAACCTTGGTTTACAGGCAACAGGTGCCGAATTCTCCACTCTCTGTGTCTCTCTCTCTTTTAGATTTAGATTTCACATGGATAGGGACATTTGCACAGATATATTTTATTTAAATAATTTGCCTTTGGCTAGCTTTTGGCATTTCTTTGATAATATGTAATGCATTTAAGTGTGCAGTGTGGGCTGTTTAGTGCCTAGTGAGATTTTTTTCTTCCATTTATGGAAACACCTACTATTTACAGGCAACAGGTGCCGAATTCTCCACTCTCTGTGTCTCTCTCTCTTTTAGTTTTAGATTTCACATGGATAGGGACATTTGCACAGATATATTTTATTTAAATAATTTGCCTTTGGCTAGCTTTTGGCATTTCTTTGATAATATGTAATGCATTTAAGTGTGCAGTGTGGGCTGTTTAGTGCCTAGTGAGATTTTTTTTTTCCATTTATGGAAACACCTACTGTTGGAACACCTGCAGTAGGAAATAGGCAATATGTTTTTATGAAGGTGTTTTACCGCCATTTGCCTTTAATACAGCTTCCACAACTTTTGAATAGTGCCTATAAAAACATCTGGCAGTTGCATTGGTGTCTGTGATTAAAGTGTTAGTAGTTGGAGCTCTTTCATGGATGTCGGTTTTGTGAAGTTCTCTGTGGTTGGTTTTCTTGAAAACAGGGTCTTCAAGGTAAATATTAAGGTTTGATGTCACTTTTCAGCAGTAGTTCTGTGTTGTTTGGATACATTCTTTCTCTAAGAGGAGGTCTAATGCTATTTCATGCATTCTGACTAATTTACACTGCTAAAGAGTTGGAATCTCATGCTAACCAACCAAAGTCTGAAAAACCGAGTTGGACGTATGACGGAGTATTTCTGTGCCAAAGACACTCTTTCAGGGTTTGTAACCTTATTTTTCCCTTTAAAGCCGGTATGGCCATTTGTAAATTTAATGTGCGAGGGTTAGGCTGTTTAGTGCCTAGTGAGATTTTTTTCTTCCATTTATGGAAACACCTACTATTGGAACACCTGCAGTAGGAAATAGGCAATATGTTTTTATGAAGGTGTTTTACCGCCATTTGCCTTTAATACAGCTTCCACAACTTTTGAATAGTGCCTATAAAAACATCTGGCAGTTGCATTGGTGTCTGTGATTAAAGTGTTAGTAGTTGGAGCTCTTTCATGGATGTCGGTTTTGTGAAGTTCTCTGTGGTTGGTTTTCTTGAAAACAGGGTCTTCAAGGTAAATATTAAGGTTTGATGTCACTTTTCAGCAGTAGTTCTGTGTTGTTTGGATACATTCTTTCTCTAAGAGGAGGTCTAATGCTATTTCATGCATCCTGACTAATTTACACTGCTAAAGAGTTGGAATCTCATGCTAACCAACCAAAGTCTGAAAAACCGAGTTGGACGTATGACGGAGTATTTCTGTGCCAAAGACACTCTTTCAGGGTTTGGAACCTTATTTTTCCCTTTAAAGCCGGTATGGCCATTTGTACATTTAATGTGCGAGGGTTAATGTGAGGCTTGTAAATAGAACCGTACTGGACAACTAGTTGGCTATCACGTCATACAGTGAGAGAGAGAGCCGCTCTGCTGCACAAACGCGTGTCTACCGTGTGTTGCCTGTTTTCATATGTGGTTTCGGTAACGAACAGTGACCGAGATATGAGCTGTGTATCACCTGAAAGTTTTAGATCCCGTCACTGTTTTTTTCCACTGGAGCAGCTCCCGTCAGTTCTTCTGTTACTTCCTGGTTTTAGATAAGCCAGCTCAGTCATTTCCGGTCAACTGTGAAAATCAGCTGTGCTACACTCTTAAAAATAAAGGTGCTTCAAAAGGTTCTTCAAGCGATGCCATAGAAGAACCATTTTTAGTTCCACAAAGAACCATTCAGTCATAGGTTCTTTAAAGAACCATCTCTTTATTACCTTTTTATAATCTCAAGAACCTTTTTTCGCCACAAAGAACCTTTTGTGAAACAGAAAGGTTCTTCAGATGTTAAAGGTTCTTTATGGAACCATTTAGACAAAAAGGTTCTTCTATGGCATCGTGAAGCACCTTTATTTTTAAGAGTGTATATGCCACAACATCAAATGATGCTTCACTGGAAGTTTACGAGCTGGCTTATCTTTATGCGGAAGTTCTAAAGAACGCTCCGCGCATATGGTCAATTACGTTTTTCTCCAATTGTTTTAACTTATAGCTGCATAGGTGTGCTTTTTGAGACCGGAGTTACTTTGGGCACCCCAAACCGCAAACTACATCTTTGGATCCTTCACCTACCCAGTATCATCTCAATAGCATTTTAGGCTGGACCAGGACCCTGGAGGTACAGTATTGTCAAAACTGCTGTCTTTACTCACGTTACCTCATGGGTGCTCACTGTTGCTATCAGGTTGTTTTGAGGTTGTTGCCAATCACCTGAGCCAGAAATGCAATATTACTAATTATTCAGGGCAAAACAAATGACACCAAGACAATGCTGATTGACTGATGTCTCACAAGTACACTTTAAAAAGAATGGTTACAAGACCAGTAAACTGATTCTTTTAAAAGGATGTATTTTTCATACATGTTTGGCGTAGTTTAATGGTGAAATCATTGCTGTATTGGTTGCTTTAACTTTAATGAGGTAAGGGATAATAAAAAATGTGGTGACACATTCTAACCTGCCTTCATGTGGAAGAAATAGAAACATTTAGCTTCCTATCATTTAAAAAATTCCCACACACCAGAGGATGTGACAAGATCTTTTGTCCACACATTAAATTCCTGCCGCTGTTTGATAGAGTGTCTGAGGCTTTGTATAGTCTATATCTTTGTGCCTCTGCAGTGTAATGGCTTGTACAGTATTGTCAAGTATTCTGTCATGTCTGCAGTGTCCAACTCGCATTGATTGGCCGCTATTACCACAGGCACTAAAGGAACAAGATCAATGCACAGCCACAAACACTTACCAAAATTCCACAAAGCAGCACACTTTTGATCTCTTTTGAAGTATTATTTTAGTATTTTTCAATTTGCTTTTTAACCCTAAAGAGTCATAGCTGTAGAAGGCTGTACATAAGGCTGCTTTCCTACACTCTCAGAAAAAACAGGTACAAAGCTTTTTTTGGCAATGCGTTTAAGATATTTAAAATGTCTGTTAGTTGCATCCAGCACATTTTTACGTATATAAAAACGAAACCACCAAAAACACATGACTCTAGGTGAGGGTAAAAACCGAAGGATAAAAAAAGAGACTTCCTATTGAGTGCTATTATTGGTTTCTGTTTACACTGATCGCACGGTAATTGTCTGTTGTAGGTTACTATAAGTGTAAAATACAAAATTAAAAGATTAGCTCACCCAAAAATGAACATTTGCTGAAAATTCAAGATACCTTTCAAGATGGATGAGTTTGTTTCTTTATCTGAACAAATTTGGAGGTATTTAGTATTACATCACTCACTCACCAGTGGATTTTCTGCAGTGAATGGGTGCCGTCAGAATCAATGAACGTCTTATGAGGTCAAAAGTTGAGTGTTTGTAATAAACAAATTCATCGAGATGTTTTTAACTTCAAACCATTGCTGCTTTTCTTGCTGAATTAAGAGTTCTCTATCCATAGTATTGCTTTCTCCAGTGAAAACGTCATCCTGTTTGAATCAGGGGAGAAATATGCACAGATCAAGCACCGTTTTTCAAAAGAGTCCAAAACTGTTCTAAACAAATATGTTGGTGGATTTTTATGTGAGATGACAACAGGGGAGCGACTTTATCACTGGAGGAAGCATTACCATAGATTATGGACTCTGGTATTTTTGCCAGTAGCGACAAATTAAAATGCCTTAATAATGGATTTGTTTCTTACAAGAGTTGCCCTGAGAGTGAAAGAATAAGTATTCTAATCTGCCAGGGGAGTCAGTGCCATCCCACAGTGAAGCAATAGATCAGGAGGACCGTCAGCAATAGATATGACGCTGGTGATCAGCTTCCTCTGCCGCTCTAGCTCAGTCCAATTAGAGCACTTGGTAAAGGTGTTATCCTTCAATCCTGCTTTCATCTCGCTGAATGAGGTGATGAAGAGGGTACAGAGAGAAAGAAAGACAATGTGATAAAGGTTGATGGAAGTTTAATGAGACAGAAAGTTCACATTCAGCAAGGCTCTAAAAAGCACTGAATACAGAGACACAGCCATTTTAAAGGGAAGGGGAATTGTGAAATGAAAATTTGAGTTTTTCACTGACATAAGTAGAAGATGAATTGAGTTTTGTAAGATGAATTCAATACTGAAATTACTGCACTTTTAAACCATCTTGGATGAAAAAACTGTTTATTATATTTATCATATAGCCCATTACACACTACTGCAGCTGGTCTGTCTGAATTGTGACTGACACAGCTGTGAAATTATATGTTTTAAGTGCACTATTTAATGCAAGGCAATTGTTTCAGTTAATTAAATGAAGGCCAAAGGTGCCCAATATCAATAACTCTGCCACATGCTGTCAATTTCACTATCACCTGCTTGCTTTCTCTGCGCTCTGGTACTTTTAGCAGATATAATGTCTTTACAATGTTGCCATTAACCGACTCAAATATAGCTCTCATGGTGGCATCTGGGAATGTGGCCAGTGGCTGGTTAGGAACAGATGTTTTCGGAGGGTTCTGATAGACTAACTTAAATGATTTTAGCAAATGGCTGCAATATAAGAAAGAGTGAAAAATTTAAGGGGGTCTGAATACTTTCCGTACCCACTGTATATATATACACAGTATATATGTGCTATATGAGTAATATCACATGAGTAGACGTGAGATATGGCTGTATATCTGTGATTCGGCCGTAGGTACGAGGCCACAGAACTGTTGTAAAAACGGTTGCATTTATACAACTGTTCGATGGCACGAGTGTGTAAATATATAAGAAAAACAACAACGGAGGTGTCTTTAAAAACCCTTTTGTGCAGAACTACTTCCTTCCGCCACAGATTCAAATCTCAGTTTGACAGTTTAACAGCTGAACCGAAACCTCCGTTACTAATTCAAAAACGTCACTTTAGAACTAGTAACGAAGGAACATTGAGTTGCTTCAATTAAAGCTTATTGCATTACTGTATTAAAAGCTCTCTGTATTATGTAGAGTATTATGAGAGAGATTGACTGAGAGAGTGTTTATTACCTGTATCTGATACAGCATTCATTCTTCAGCTCAATCTCATATTCACAATAAAACATTAGTTTGAATGTCTGAACGCTGAGGAAAGCGATATCTTTGTCGTTCTATCCATTCATCTGTTAAGGGTGATTTCCGATGACAGCGTTGATCAGTGCATTTGTTAACTGCGTCTTACAAGCTGTTATTAAAAGTAAAAATAACTTCCGTTTCATTCTCTTTCAATATAAAATGTCTTTACTGCTGACTAGTAAGTCTCTTGTCACCATCTAATGGGGAACAATGTCACAAAAATCAACATCACACACACACACACACACACACACACACACACACATACACACACAGTCTCCCAATTCTAAATACTACTATGTATATAAAATATTATTTATTGAATAATAAACAACAACAACAGCCATCATAAAAGTTGCTAGACAATCCAGTCAAAAGTACAAAGGCAGCGCTCTAATATACAGCATTAAAGTTACATAAAATATAACGTGATGAGGTTTTGCCTTCAGTCAAAACTATTTGTTCTGGAACAAATAATAGATTAATGAGACCAAAGACTGCCCTTTATAATGATCCAAAACGAATTATATCTCATGTTTAACCACTATAGAGACATCAGAGCCAGCGGTAAATTCCTGAAGATCTGGCCGAGGTTAGGCTGCTCTCGGCAGGTTCATGAGTGCTGATCGGCCGCTGTCGCCCTAGAGCTCACATCTCCGAAAACATCAAAGCAATTTTCAAATAGATGTTATCTTTATTAACAAACCGCATATTTGAAGTCTAAACAAGTACATTCTCCACTCAAAAACTCTTAAAACTAGTGATGGGACGGTTGATGTAGTGGCTCCGATACTCCAACACAGTTTTCAAATCACTACTGAATCGAAATGACAGCATTTGAAGCTTCGAACGTCATGCAGTAAAAGAAGATCCGGGACAGCTGGTTTGAAAAAATTGGCGCTTCGTCACCTGATGGGACTGTAACCTCAACAACAGACAGAACGTGAATCATGTTTTATAGCTGGGGTCTCAGAGATACTAAGCAGAACTTAAAGGTTGAACAGCTCACCCAAAACATAATTTTTTCAGCTACCTACGTCAATTAATAACTATGATCACATGCTTGCGTATTTTATAATATTGATCAATATGTGAATCTGTTGACCAGGCTACACACGACACGAGTTCTGGTCTCATTGGCACAAATTAATTTACATGTGATATCAGATTAGTTAGAACTGTATTGATCCCAGTTTGATTCCACTCCTTATGTCATTGACTTCCAAAGCTTTGTATGGTCACGTGATTTTTGCAAACCATATATCCTCTGCTCCACTTTGATTGGTTAGATATGGTGGAGAAAAAAAGTCTGACCAACAGATGTCGCTAATGCGCATTATGTTAAAAGCTTCGAGTAATGAACCTTTTTACGGCACAATTTGATGAAAGCCTCAAACAGTTCAGAAAGCCTCGGTTTCCCATCACTACTTAAAACTACATTCTGTGACACAAAGACAGTATTGTTTTTTATTTTATTTTAGTGGATTTGTGCGTCCGCCATGACACTTGTTGTGAGAAATACGCTCACTGTATTATGTAGAGTAGAGTATTGTGAGAGAGAGATGGACTGAGCGAGTGTGATTACCTGCATCTGAGACAGCATTCATTCTTAAGCTCTATCTCATCTTCACAATAAAACATTAGTTTCAATGTCCGCTGAGGAAAGCATTATCTTTGTCGTACTGTCTTTCATCTGTTAAAGGTGATTTCCGATGACAGCGCTGCTCAGTGCATTTGTTAACTGCGTCTTAAAAGCTGTTATTAAAAGTAAAAATAACTTCCGTTTTAGTCTCTTTCAATATAAAAGCCTTAAATGCTGACTCGTAAAACATTCACTTGTCGCCATCTAATGGTGGTACAATGTCACAAAAATCACGAACACACACAGTTTCCCAATTCTAAATACTACTATGTATATAAAATATTATTTATTGAATAATAAACAACAACAACAGCCATCATAAAAGTTGCTAGACAATCCAGTCAAAAGTACAAAGGCAGCGCTCTAATATACAGCATTAAAGTTACATAAAATATAACGTGATGAGGTTTTGCCTTCAGTCAAAACTATTTGTTCTGGAACAAATAATAGATTAATGAGACCAAAGACTGCCCTTTATAATGATCCAAAACGAATTATATCTCATGTTTAACCACTATAGAGACATCAGAGCCAGCGGTAAATTCCTGAAGATCTGGCCGAGGTTAGGCTGCTCTCGGCAGGTTCATGAGTGCTGATCGGCCGCTGTCGCCCTAGAGCTCACATCTCCGAAAACATCAAAGCAATTTTCAAATAGATGTTATCTTTATTAACAAACCGCATATTTGAAGTCTAAACAAGTACATTCTCCACTCAAAAACTCTTAAAACTAGTGATGGGACGGTTGATGTAGTGGCTCCGATACTCCAACACAGTTTTCAAATCACTACTGAATCGAAATGACAGCATTTGAAGCTTCGAACGTCATGCAGTAAAAGAAGATCCGGGACAGCTGGTTTGAAAAAATTGGCGCTTCGTCACCTGATGGGACTGTAACCTCAACAACAGACAGAACGTGAATCATGTTTTATAGCTGGGGTCTCAGAGATACTAAGCAGAACTTAAAGGTTGAACAGCTCACCCAAAACATAATTTTTTCAGCTACCTACGTCAATTAATAACTATGATCACATGCTTGCGTATTTTATAATATTGATCAATATGTGAATCTGTTGACCAGGCTACACACGACACGAGTTCTGGTCTCATTGGCACAAATTAATTTACATGTGATATCAGATTAGTTAGAACTGTATTGATCCCAGTTTGATTCCACTCCTTATGTCATTGACTTCCAAAGCTTTGTATGGTCACGTGATTTTTGCAAACCATATATCCTCTGCTCCACTTTGATTGGTTAGATATGGTGGAGAAAAAAAGTCTGACCAACAGATGTCGCTAATGCGCATTAATTTACATGTGATATCAGATTAGTTAGAACTGTATTGATCCCAGTTTGATTCCACTCCTTATGTCATTGACTTCCAAAGCTTTGTATGGTCACGTGATTTTTGCAAACCATATATCCTCTGCTCCACTTTGATTGGTTAGATATGGTGGAGAAAAAAAGTCTGACCAACAGATGTCGCTAATGCGCATTATGTTAAAAGCTTCGAGTAATGAACCTTTTTACGGCACAATTTGATGAAAGCCTCAAACAGTTCAGAAAGCCTCGGTTTCCCATCACTACTTAAAACTACATTCTGTGACACAAAGACAGTATTGTTTTTTATTTTATTTTAGTGGATTTGTGCGTCCGCCATGACACTTGTTGTGAGAAATACAGGGAGCTGAGTGATTCAAGCCGCGAAAGGGCGTTCCTGTAGTGATACCAGTACAATATCTTACGGGTCTCAACCAATCAGATTTGAGAACAAGAACGAACTGTTGTATATATGCATTATTACATTTAAATTTAGTAATTTACAGACTACTGCATCTGCCTGAATTGTGGATTTGTGATTGAAATATGTTCCTTTAAGCAGAAGAAGGATGAAAGGTCTATTAAGGGGAATGCTGTTTCCTCTAGAGGGTGATTCTGTTTTTTTGATAAATTAATTAAGGTTGGTAGTGGTACAGCCTAAATTTAAGAAGATCAAAGCTATTATAAACCACAGAATGTGGAAGGGGTTTAAAATCACAGAATGTGCCACAAAATACATAGCCTATCTAATTCACAGACAGAGCATTTCATGGCTGAAATGTATTTTGTGACTTCTGTCAGGACCACTATCGTCAAAGATGATTGACAAGTAGCATACAGTTTGGATTGGTGGTATGGTTCTGTTCTGGGCAAGAACTTCCTGCGCATCCATGCACTCTAGCATGGATGAGAGCAGTGATAAACCCCCCCCCAGGGGAAACAGAACAGAACCAACATAAATGTATTGCAGATATCATTAAAGTTGCTAATGCTGGTGTCCCCTCAAAAAAAAAAAAAAAAGATTTTATATACATATTTTTTGTATGGTCACATGATATACACAGTATATATAAATGATAAATAAAATGTATTTTCATATATTTGTTAAGTTAACCTCACATGTAGATCCTGTATATTTTATATATTTTAAAGATTGAAACACATGCAAGTGCAACAAAGCACACTCCCATGACATCATCTCATGCAAGTATCGACACCAACATTTTGATGATTAACTGTTCAGCCAATGGTCGAGCAGCTGTCCATAAAACCTACTTGAAAATGATTTATGCTAATGATTGTTTTTGCCAAGCCAACTTCATTTAAACTAAATCCTCATGTGGTGTAACTGCAGAAATCCTGATTAGTGTGTACAGGATTTGACACAGGAAGCGAGTCTGAACAGCACAGGCCTCAGATCCTGGAAATCTCCCCGGCTGTTTGTTGTATTCTGAATGAAACAGAATGGCAAACGTTTATGCTTCATATCCAGCAAGGCCCAATGTTCCCAGTGGAGCTAGAGTGTCACTAATGGAATATCTCACAGCCTGATGCTCTTCTGACGAGCCAGGCTCAGCTGAGAGAATAACTGATGGGGTAAGGCCAGTCCCCCCGCTCGTCCTGCTCACTGACAGCTAACGCACTGTGCTGGGCTCGTCTGCTTTGTTTTCCTCCACCAGGAGATGAATGTTTTGTGATGGAGAGAGAAAAGAATCTGTGTGCTAAATATTAATGCATGTTCCAGAAGCGTGGATGGTGCAGAAAACATGGCAACAACACATGAACATGGGAAAGTGGCTGCACTGAGGCTGGTTTCAATGTTTAGTTTCATGATGATAAAAAATGTATAAATAATAATATTTAAATATATTATATGGATGCACCAATGCTAAAATTCTGGCCGATACAGATAAGCTGATCATTATGTCCATGTTTTGGTCGATAATCAATAAATGGCTGATATTAAAATTAATTAATATTAAAAAAAACGAAAATGTCATTTTATAGCTGTAGATTTGCTAACGATCATATGTAACCGCCTAATAAATTTTATTTTTTTTAAATTGTGACTGTTAAATGATGACAATTTTAATCTAACTGTAAAAACAGGGGAAATAAGCCTGAACAATTAAATATAAAAAAAGTTTTTTTTTTTTTTGTCTTTTGAAGATGTAAAATTCAGACTCTGCACAAGTGTGTCTGAAGTCTAGGGTATCCTAGGGTATTGAAAGAGCTGGCGCCCATTGAGAACAGTAAAACATTTGGTACAGTCAGTAAATTAGCTCCAGAGGACCGTAGTGTGTCTCCAGGGGAGTTTTTTTTTTGGTGTAAGGCTGGGACAAGTTTTAAAATTTCTCATTAATATTTTATTTTGCACTATTCTGGACTGTATAAAGCATTAAAGCTGATGTCGATTGAAAGCAATGAGGACTTGAGTTTTAAATATATTGAAGTAATTAAAGCAGGTAGTAAAACAAAATTGAATTACAGAAGTCTCAAAGTGTATCTATGAAATCATCTCTGATGCTGAGGGACAGAGCCAAACAATATTATGCTTTGTCTCTCTGTCATTAGCCTTAACCTCAAATGGCACACTCACAGACCTTGTTGTCTGCTCACTGACCCTCTGATGCATATTGCACACAAAACAGACAAGCACTATCTGGCACTACTAATCTGATTGGCTGACTTCAATGCAATTTCCGGTGGTCTGGGTGCACCAGTCCACCTGGAAACAAAGTTGTGTTTACAAGACTGTTACAATAAGCTCCTATGAAGAAGAATGAATTACTGGTTGTGCCAAAATTTGCCAGGTTTCTGGTACCAAATTTGGAAGGATAATAAGAGTTTTGCAGCCCAATCTCATGAGAAAATGTCACAATTTTATGAGGTGGTGTTTTCATATGAATTCGTAAAATGTGATTTGTAAAAAAAAAAAAAAAAGATAAATGATTTTTAGAAAAAGATAAGTGTAAAGTTCTACCACTAACCCCATCACTAAACATCAATGCAGATCATAAAACGTATGAATACAATTGTACGAATTTAAATAATTTAGTCACTAAATGGCCACAGTGTAAAATAGTTATGAATTGTCATGAGATTGTGTTGGAGTTTTGATTTGAACTAGCAAATAAAGTAGATATCCATGAGCATAACTGACAACCTGTTACCTCTCGAATAGACTCATTTCCATGTCCCCTGTCATGTCTGTCTCATCATTAGTCTTTTTCTTTTTGACTGGTCAGGAATTCAAAGTCAAGTTGGACCGCATTAGCAACCCTGCAGCATCAGGGGCTGGGTGACATATTCATTGAAATGTGGTTTGTTCATGGTGTTCAGACTTTAAAATGGGCATAAATGTTGGCGTGAAATGAAAATTAGGTAACACTTTGTATTAGGGAACACATACTCACTATTAACTAAGAGTTCTACTCAATAAAATCCTAATTTGCTGTTTACTGACAGTAAGTAAGGTAGTTGTTGTAGTAGTTATGTTTAGGTATGAGGTAGAGGGATCTAAAATATGGTCATGCAGAATAAGGCATTGATATGTGCTTTATAAGTACTTATAAACAACCAATATTCTAGTAATATGCATGCGAATAAGCAACTATTAATAGTGAATAGTGTTCTAATAGTAATCTGAAGTTCTACCGAAAATTCACCCTATTCATTTTCTAAATGCATGTTATTGATATTATTGTGAATGACATGTATATTTATTTATTAGAGATCCTAATGTTTAATCAAAATGTCATAACAATCTTCCAGTGAGATGTCAAAATTCTCTCTGGTGACGTATGCAGGACTTCTCCAGTCATTAATTAGCTTAAACCATGTACAACCGATGTATAGAGTTAAAGGGATAGTTCGTCTCCTCCTCATCACCCTGGTGCCATTTTGGAGAGTATCCGCTGGACGTCACATGGATATGCTGTTTTCATTCAGATCAAATCACAACAACGTAGGAAACAGATCCGGCGTGACGCAAATGAACACAGAACAGCATACTCTGTTTATGTCCAGCTGATACTCTCCAAAATGGCGCTACAGGGTGATGCGGAGGAGACGAATTGTTGAATTTTTTTTTCCCGCACAAAAAGTATATTTGTAGCTTCGTATAATTACGGTTGAACCCCTGATGTCACATGGATTGTTTTACAGATCTCCTTGCTACGTTTCTGGACTTGGGAACATTTCAGTTGTATTGCTGTCTATGCCGGGTCAGACAACTCTCATATTCCATAAAAAATATCTTAATTTGTGTTTCGAAGATGAACGAAGGTCTTACGGGTTTGAAACGACATGAGGGTGAGTAATTAATGACAATTTTCATTTTTGGGTGAACTAACCCTTTAAGTCCTACTTTTTTTCACTCAGATGTACGTCACAGTACCGTATTATCTGTCACTACTTCTGTTTTATCATGACTTTAAATTTGGGATTTTAGAATTAGAAACAGCCTTCTAAAACTTTTGATTTTGTGTTTTTGTTATATGTTGGTTTTGTATCCATTTATTGATTAAAGGTAAAACATGAAATCTATATTATTTGGAAGTCAATATATAGAGTAATTTGTTCTATTTCCATATCAGTAAACACAAGTCTATCCGTGGCTCCCAATCCACAGCAATACATTTTGGAACCGTGTTTGTCAGTAAAGGTAGTTTGTGTAACGAGGCTGACGAGACGTGAGACGTTCGGATCCAAATGCAAAGCTTTATTTCAGAGACGTGGTAAACAGGCAGGGTCAAAACACTGGCAAACAGGTATATGGCGGGCAAAACACAAGAATAGTCACCGGGCTAGCGTAGGTCACCGAACAGCAGACAGAGTCACAGGGGCAAGGCTAAAGGGAGGAATCCAGGAAAACAGGCGAAGATCAAAACAGGAGAAAACAGACAGGGCAAGGCAAAAAATAGGAAAACACGGAGACTCGGAAAGGGGTACAGGCTAAACAATACTCAGCAGAGAAATGTGGTTAGAGTGGGTGTTATATAGTGAGTGATGTGATAAGAAACACCTGTGTGCAATCAGAGCAATCAGGTGTGTGCAATTCGTGCTGAGTGCAATCAGTGAAATGCATGATGGGAAATGTAGTCCGGGGTGATGTGCAACAGTGTGTAGTGCGAGAGTCAATGAAATTAGAAGTTCATGGACCGGATTCGTGACAGTTTGTCACTATTATGGGCATTATTAAAGACAGCTTTACTATTGAGATTTGAAACCATGCCATAATTTCATGTGCGTGCACAGATGTTTATTTCTGTAATGATTAGCTGTCTATATTACAGCACTACTGACCTTTTATTTCATCAACCTTTTGGCTAAACAGGAGAGTATTGATTCTGGAGACAGACCTTAGTTTCAGTAGTCATGTCAAAGCTGTAACTAAATCAGCATACTATCACTCATTTCACAAACACTCATTTCACCATTTAGAAGCTGAAGGAAAGTCAGATCATGAGGCATGGTTGTGGTGAGGGCAGGATGCAAAGAAATGCACCAAAGAAGCGAACATGAAATATTCATCATTCTAAACCTGTGCCAAACCTGGCCTGCTCTTCAACAAAATTAGTGTCACAGTGAGTATTAAAAAGCCCCCCCCCCCCCTTGCTCTTCTGTCTCACTTTTTTCTCTCTCTGGTCTTCATTAATTATGTTTTTGACTGGCTCTTGTCTGTCTTTTCACTGAAGGGACTTTACTAGTGTATTTGATTTTAATAGGCAAAGGGCACAGCTTCAGAGACCATCTCTATATCCCATAATTCCCAGCTGTTGAGGTTGGAAACAGTTAATATGGACAGGGTGTCTAGATGTTTCTGTTTCTCCAGAGACAGTCCCTGACTGAAGCTGTCCTTTGAAATGTCTGATTTTTAAAAAATTTTTTTTACCTTTTTTTAAATTGAAAAATAATAAAATTAATAGTCTTGAACTGAAGATGATTAAAATGATCTTTAAACCTTACCTCAGAAGTTTCCGAATATTTTTACATTTTAAATATTTATATATATTTATAAAACAGCTCTGTCTGGTCCTCGAATCTGATTGGCTGATAAGAGTGTGATGTTAGAGTGATCTCCAACCATTTCAGTGTTTGTATCACACAGCGAGTGTCATGGCGGACGCCTAAATCCACTATAATTTAAAAAATAATACTGTTATGTGTAACGGAATGTAGTTTTAAGAGTTTTTAGACGAGAATGTATTTGTTTAGACTTCAGATAAGCATCCGTCAGCGGCCGTTCAGCCCTCATGAACCCGCCGAGAGCAGCCTTTTGACTCAGTTGCCTAGCAACTTTTATAGTTGTTGTTGTTGTATATATATATTGACCCTGAGTGGTCAGCTAAATATCTACAGTGGATCTAAAATATTAATAATTAATCATAATTAGTTATGGTTAATTATTCATATTTCCTGTTGTGAGCTAAATTCGCTACACAATATTCCAATATTAAGACAATTCTCTGATTATAGATCTACCATGTAAACTTTATCTGGCTGTGTCATACTTGAAGTAAACACAAATTGAACTAAGACGTGGAGTATTCCTATTTTAGATGCATTATTGAAGTGCAGTATAGACATGTACACACCTTAATCACACTATTACCGTCATGTAGGACTTTTCACCGCATTTTGCAACAGGATACACACACTGTAGTGGTCAACCATTTGACGGCAAATAAAAGAGCATGGCTTCAAGAAATAAGGCACATTTTTATCCGTCGTCGTCTGTTTGCACGTATAGCATGACATATAATTAACTGCACTTGAAGCTTTCATAAAATTAAAAATGAAACACCCAAAACTGTATAACTGTTAGTACTGAAGATGAACTTTGTTGATTCGTGAAATTCCGGAGGGGACATCGGATGGCGTCGCGTGGGAACCTAATGACGTGTGCCATTAATCGATCTATGTACTATAACATGTAAAACGGGAACATGAAAGGAATATTCTAAAAACAACTTATGTAAACACCTTAATCATAATATTGTTTTATTCAGAATAAGGTAAATAATTAGATTACTGATGTCCATGTAAATAAGCTCACTGGCACACGAAGCCATTTGACTTTCAACTGTGATCATCTGTGGTCATTTTGATTAGCTCAGCATGAAAAGAGCTCTTTTACCTGGAGCATTTCGGTCCTGAAGCAAACAATCATCTACGGGTTTCAAGGCACTGTCAAAAGGTCACCAGGATAAAGTTGTGGACAGGCACAAGTCAGGAGATGGATACAAAAAATTTCAAAGGCTTTATCAATTCCTAGAAGCACAGTGAAGTCCATTATTAAGAAGTGGAAGGTATTTGGTACAACACAGACCCCAGAAAAAGGTGAATGTCCTTGCATGGCCTAGTCAAAACCCTTAAACCACATTGAAAAATCTGTGGAATGACTTGAAGACTGCTGTCCACAAACGGTCACCATCAAATTTAATTAAACTTAAGCAGTTCTGCAGAGAAAAGTGGGCAAATATTGTCTAGATGTGCAAAGTTAGTAGAGACAAATCCCAACCGACTAAAGGCTGTAATTAAAGCAAAAGGTGGTTCAACAAAATACTGACACAAGGGGTGATCTTATTTCCAACTCTGTGATTCTATTTTATTTATTTATTTTCTGAAATGTTGGTGTTACATCTTTCACTTGGATGTTATACTGAGTAAATACAGCTGGATAAAACAACAACTGTGTCCATATTCATTTCAGACTGCAAAGCAACAAAATGTGATTATTTTAAATGGGGTGATTCTTTTCTATACTCAATCTAATTTTTAGTTTTAAAGCATCAATACAACAAATGTGACAAATTAAAAAGAAAAAAAAATACATAAAAAAAGACAATAATAATATATTATAATTTTAATTAATAAAAATCGACATTAACAAAATTGATAAATTAAACGAATCTTTATGAATAAAACTAAAACAACTGCAAAAAATGTATTTTCTTTCTGTCAAAACAAAGAAAAACTAATTAAATGAGATGCTACTCAGTGAGTCAGTTATTCCCCCACAGAATTAATTGTTTTTCGTCTAAAGTAAATCATTGTAATACAGGCCACTTTATATTAATGATAATGCAAATTTTATTCAGAAGTATATGAGTTAGAAGAAACTCATTTCTGGTTTTGTGTCGATGAAGGAGTACTTGAGCCTTGCTGATGCGCTGTGGGGTACCTAAGATTAAAAAGCTTGCAAAACACTGCTATTTCACATATCGGCATATAATTTACTTACAGCTTAGAAGAGCTGTAAAATATTTTTTCACATCTATGCATTCAGTAATTGTTAGAATATTTTAACAGTGCTGTTGTTTTTGTTGGCTTCAGACAGTCTTTTCTTAACAGATTGCTTCAGGTTTCATGAAGTATCAGAAAGGCAACTCACTCGTCTCTTTATGGAAACATTTGCATCAGATTTTCTAAGAAGGAACAAAACACAATCAGCCTTTCCACAGATGGACAGCACAGCGGTTCATGATGATAAATGGCCTTACTGTCAGACTGAATAGCTGAAGTTGCTGCCTTTAGTCCAATCACTGTCATCAAAGGAACTATCATGACTGCCACTATAATAATGGAAGCCTACAAGAATCAGTCACTGCTCTAAAGTCTGGCAACACACAGAGTGTATGTTTAGTTATATTCTCTTCATGGCTTGTAAGGAAAGATGCATGAATGTTTATTTGAGTATATTTTAAAAATGTAAATTCTGATGGCGAATTGTCTGTGAGTCCTTGATGTCAGACCCCTCACAGTATAGCAACATGTGAGCGTGTATTGTACTCATTTTGCCAGTGCACGTCTGCTGGAAGAAACTGTGCCTTTTACTTTAAATGAAAGAAAACTAGAAGAATGATTGGTCACTTTTTAATATACCCGAAAAATAAACACACACAGAGATCAATAAACTCTTGTTAATATTTAATGTCTTGTCACCAAAAAAGTTAAACAAAAACTTACAATTCTGAATTCTGAAAATGTTCTTTATTCTGTGGAACACACACACATATACAAATATATTTTACAATGTATTGCAGTTGTTGCTGCTAAGGGTGACCCAACCAGTTATTAGGTTTAGGGGGCAAACACTTTTCCACACAGGGCCATGTAGTTTTGGATTTTGTTTTCCCTTAATAATAAAAACCTTCATTTAAAAACTGCATGTTGTGTTCACTTGTGTTATTTTTTACTAATATTTAAATTAGTTTGATGATCTGAAACATTAAAGTGTGACAAACATGCAAAAAAATAAGAAATCAGGAAGGGGGCCAACACTTTTTCACACCACTGTATATATATCAGCAGTGGCGAACTCCGGTCCTGAAGAGCCGCAGCCCTGCAGAGTACAGCTCCAACCCTAATTAAAACTCACCTGCCTGTAGCTTTCTAGTAACCCTTCAGACCTTGATTAGCTTGTTCAGGTGTGTTTGATTAGGGTTGAAGCAAAACTCTGCAGGGCTGCGGCTCTCCAGGACCGACGTTCGCCACCCCTGATATATATATATATATACAGTATATGTGTCTGTGTGTGCGTGTGTGTTAAACATGCTAAACAAATATAATATTTCAGTGACATTTTTATCACTTCAGTATTCTGCAACTTGTTGTACTGTACAAAAATATAACAGCATATGAGTTTATAACAACGCGAGATAGAGTAAACGATCCCCTTCAGAAGATTTATTACTTTGAATGGCAGATTAAGCTTAAACTACCCTGAGCAGTATTACAACGACAAGGTCTTGAAAAAATGTCAATTAAAATGTTAATATTAAAAGTCGAATGCGATTATTATATTGAATGTGACGTGATCTCGTTAAAGCATAGAATAGGAGTACAAATACTAATCTAATGACAGCATCATACTCCAGAAATAATGACACAATTAATTTCATAATTTTAATTTCTGCCAAGGTCCTTTGCGGCCAACGGAAGCGTTCTTATGGGCTTTGAGATATCGGAGGTCTGAGACTTTTTTATGCTCTGTTCCTTCCTCTCCAGCAGATGCTGACAGATCAGGGCTCTGAAGTAACAGGACTTTAACTGCTAGTGACGTTTTAATATAAACAAGCACTGCTAGAAATCCACAGGGAATTATGTATTTTAGACAGTCTTTTTCCTCTCAAAGTCAATGTCTTTGGAGATTTCAGGAAGTTTTTGACAGATGTGCTTGATTTGCAGCATCCTCAGTTTGGACCGATTTGACAAAGAGATTGTTAAATGCACCACTTACATCTAGAAGTGGCTGCACACTAAAAGTGGTAGTTCAGTTTAGATGTGTCTGACAGTTATTGTACAGCTGATCATCAATACAATCTCAAGTATTTACAAACGTTTGTTGGATTTTTGTTTGACCTAAGGACACATTTTTAACTGGGTCAAAGAGTGCTTTTGCATTCACACACACAAAAGCAAATGCATCTATGCCCAATTTACCAAATGCTTACCTTTCTCTTTTTTTTCTGGTCAGTCTGCCAATAACAAATCTCACAATGTAGATTTTTATCTCAGATTGTGCTGCACTGTCAACAATGTCTGTCAGTACATTATCACCATTTGAGTTCATTAATTTAGCTAAATGAATGGGTAAACTATCTAATTTGTAATCTAATTTGAAGTCATTAATTCATTAGGAGATGCATTAGTGCAATTAATACATTTTAACTTGTATTATAACTCAATTTATTGTGATTGTGTCATGCAGTAAGTTGCTTGTTTTAACAGTTACCGCAGAATGCTTGGAGAGCATGTGATTAAAATGGATCTAAAACAGAAGAGTGTATGGTTAGTCTCAACAGCCCATCTGAGATGGATTAGACTTTCAGAATAATAAAAGCTTCTCTGAGCTTGTTTATAAAGAGATACTTTTCAATGGCCACTGAGAACTGCTCTTGCACTGTGATTGCATAATGAAGGTTTGGTGAACTTTTTGTGTGGTGATTGGCTGAGAGTTTTTTCCCCTGGGAATTTGAATAGGTCTTCATTATGAACAGAGTAAATGAGTAAATTATGTAAGAAAAGATGGGTACACACTTACTTTTTAAAAAAGTTTTTGCTTGCTTCTGTTACCCCGCGGTTGCTCTCTAGATTTTTATGGGATTTAATGAATCCGTAGCTCTTAAATAAATAAAATAAATTAAACTTTTGGCATGTGATGTATTCATTACACTTGTTTCTCAATGCGAAAAAGAGTAGGGATTCTGGTACAACATCAAAAAAACTGAATAAGAACAGAAGCAACTTCACACATCACCATGCAAGGCTCAGTCAGAGTCAGAGGTTCAGACTCCATTAAAATGTGTGTTCATGCACACCGCAATTGATAAGTAAATCTCTGTGGTCTATATTTGTGTATTTACGAGACTATGCATGCATGTTTTTGATCGTTGGCGTGAAGTGCTCTCTAACAAGACTATCAAGGCTACTTGATACAAATGGACACAACTTGTAAGGGAAAATGCCTTCGAAAATTCTAATAAACAGAAGTTACTTAATTTTTAGTGAATTGTTGGCCTTCTGGAAAGTATATTAATTTACTGTACATGTACTCAATACTTGGTAGGGGCTCCTTTTGCTTTAATTACTGCCTCAATTCGGCGTGGCATGGAGGTGATCAGTTTGTGGCACTGCTGAGGTGGTATGGAAGCCCAGGTTTCTTTGACAGTGGCCTTCAGCTCATCTGCATTTTTTGGTCTCTTGTTTCTCATTTTCCTCTTGTAAGGGAAACAGGTCAATTTAGCTCAAAGGGAATCATTTAAGATTTTAAAGGGAACTCCACCAATAATATGTAAGGGAATTAGGACAGAATCACTGTTTTACGGCTGATCACTGAGACGGCCAGCGATTCAGTGAACGAGCCGTATGACATCAATTCTGCAATGGATATTTATATCCAAAATATAGTGAAAACACTGTTAATTAGCACGGTAACAAGGTCGGCAGTTTAAGACATTAACTTGTGAGCACAGGAACATAGGGGAAGTCGTGGCCTAATGGTTAGAGAGTTGGACTCATAACCCAAAGGTTGAGGGTTCGAGTCTCGTACCGGCAGGGATTGTAGGTGGGGGGAGTGAATGTACAGCGCTCTCTCCCACCTTCAATACCACGACTGAGGTGCCCTTGAGCAAGGCACCGAACCCCCAACTGCTCCCCGGGCAATTAAAGCTGCCCACTGCTCTGGGTGTGTGTTCACGGTTTGTGTGTGTTCA